>NC_136068.1:786908352-787079295 GCF_964261635.1 Lissotriton helveticus
CGTCATACTGGCCGATAGGGGCGGGGCCTGTAGAGTCATCGGATCTAGTTGCTGCATTTTCATTCCAAATAACGCGCCGTCTGTTTATTCAGCTATAACCAGACTCCATAAAATTGCCCATCTGTTACACCAAGATCCAGGCACCTGGACATGGTCCGGTTGGTTCTGGAATATAATTTCCGCATGAGGATGGAAAATATTGTCCTTTCTAGGTATTGCAGTAGCGATCATATTCAGCTGCTGCCTCTGTATACAATGTGGCCCTGCGATTTGCGGCATTTGTGCTACCTCTTGTATTCCTAGTCCCAAGCCCCGTTCTAAATCCCGTTCCAGGATAATTCGAGACGAACAAATGATACTGTATGAAATGATAGACGGTATCATGAATATTGATGTTTCCTGATGGAAACGTAGTGACAAGGAGGGAATGTGGAAAAGTAAATTTTGCCATGTTCTGTGTCCCTACGTGTCATCCATCATATGTTATGTGTGCATGATTAAATATGCATATGCATTCCCCATGTTCGATTCAAGACGCAATTATAGTTGTGTCCACCTCTAGTATGTCAGTTTCCAGTTCTCGTGAATACTACGTATATCAGGCCTATGTAAAGTTACGTTGCCACGTTTCTCAGTGTGCACGTTATTTCATTGTAAAGTCCCCGTTTCTAGGCCTCAAAAGGGCCCGGACATCAGATTCAGCTCCTGTCTCCTGAAACTTCGCTGAGGAGCGATACAGCCCCCACCTGTATCCTCGACCCTTCACTTACTTCCTGCCTTGCAGTGCCCGGTCCAGCCTGGCTCTGCCTCTGAGTCTGCCAAAAGTATGTTATAGTTCCAGTTATCAGTTCAGTCCTCCTTCTCTGCATTCCTAAGCTACTGAACTGCATCAATAGTTTCCGTCATTGTCTAGCCTTCACGTCTCCACGTTAGAGAAATACTGCATTTAATGGTCATTTAATATCCTTCATCACGCACTACATGTAGAATAATGCATGGTCCAGTCTTAGAATCAAGTCAGCCTTTCCCCTCCTAACTTCTAGTTTATATCAACATGTTCTCTAAACATCAGATACTAGATACTGTTTAGGTACATGTCGCTCTGACTCTCCAGACTTCAGTCTCTGCTCCTAGCACAGAGTTCATAGCCCCCAGCTTCTCCTAGTGATACGTCATTGCTAGTTTGCGCGCACCATCAGGTTAGAGGTCCCGGCTCCTCAGGTAGCCCCCTCCATGGTTTCCGCCCCATTCATGACATATTCTGTTACGTTTGCATCACATGTCTATGTATACGCCCCGTTACACCTCTTTTTCACCCTTATCTTTCGCGACTGCTACGCGTCACACCTTCTGCTCCACCCACTGCTACGCCTATTGCAATGTAATGCTATGTGTTTGCGCTATGTATATATGCTCATGTACTGTTATTAAAAGATCATCCTTTTCCTTTTTCTTGTCCCGATCCTGACACCAGCAGCGCTGCTGGGCCCTGCCATCCTATTCCTATGCAGGTTGTCCTGTTCCTGTCCTTTATGCTGTAATAAACCTGCAAAACTCCTACTACCTCGAATTTTGACTCTTATTTATTGAGCTATCTGTTATTCATTTATACATTCAAAAATAGGGTATTATTTATTTATTTACCACAGTCGGATGGTTGGTTACTGAAGCAAAGGGAGCTAGAATACTCCTGTAGGAACTTCAGACTTGCCCAAAACCAATCCTCGCCTTTAAAGCCTGTGTTTTAGTTTGGTGGAGCAGTGGCATTCCAGCGGTTCAGAAAAGAGTTGTAACGGTAGAGGAGTAATAGGGTCGCACATTGCATTTGTGTATGTCAAGCTTGCCGTATTTAGTTTGATGTGATGATGTTTTAGCTGTTGTATAGATGTGAATGTACTTAAAGCTGAGCAGTTGAGTTTGCTAAAGGGCTGGTCATATCCCAAGATACTGGGATACGTGAGAATACATTGTGTTGTAATGTTTCTGCTAGGTTTTTTGGTTTCAGTGATGAGGTACCATCAACTGCACAAATGAGATAGGGACATACAACTTTGTGTGCCAGTAACTTGTGAATAGTGTGGTGGATCCGGTTAGACACGGGAGAAAATGTATTAATAAGGGTGATTCTCTGCTGGTCCAGTTTTCATTCAAGTGTGTGTCTGGGTAGGTTGATAAGTGTCATTCCGGACCATTTCTTAGGTGATCGAACACTTTGAATTCTTTAGGGTAGCAGACAAAAAGTTGTTTTTTGAAATAGCTCAGTGTTTGTTTTTATGCTTTCTTGGCGTTGGGAAAAAGGGTGCATTCTTGAAATGTTTAAAGAGGTGAACCGCTGAGAGGAGTGAGAAGTACGTCATAGGGTGCTGCGCTAGGACTGGACAGTTGGTGCTAGTGTCAAGCTGTTATTGGTTGGTTATGTCATGGAGAGCCACGTTGTGATAGGGCTGCACAAGAGTTACTGGGCTGAGATTGGTTGTTGGTGCAGAACGAGCGCTGTGGTTAAAGATATTATTTCCTGTTTGAAATGAAAAGTCCTTTTGTGATTGTTAATATTATTGTTGAAAAAAATAAATGTTTCTGGGCTATCTGAGATCTGATTAAGGGAGATGTGAGATCAGAGGTGCTGCCTGAATGCACAGCTGGCCATTATATGGCCATAAATGTGGGACTTCACTTGTGCGTTTGGCTGAACCAGTAGCATAAGATCACTGAAAATTAAGGTGCCTAGAAGTTTCATCAATAAGTCACATTAAATTTGAGAATTATTGAAAATCTGAGAAGGGTACTGTATGAAATGAACCCACCTCCTAGACCTGCACAGTATGAGACACTAACATTCTGGGACCCTGCAGCTCATGTAAAGGACAAAGAGAAGTATCAGGGTAAAGTCAGGAAGGCACTGTATAGCTGTGTTGAAGCCAGGTGGGTTGTAGAACAGCAAAAATGGTGAGCTGAATAATTAAGGAAACTTGGCTATTCCCTGCATTGATGAGTGAGGAACCTCAGAAGGAGAACAAGAAGAAAAAAAAGAGGATAAAATAGAACGCACAGAGGGCTCAGACGAAAATAGTGATAGTGATTCTAGTGATGACTTTCTGGATGTGTTATTGTCAACCCACCCACCAATTTATAATGTGACCCAATCTGAAGGGATGAGTGGCATTGCTACCGGTAGAAACTCTGAGAGAAGCACCACCCGGAAAATGCAAGTCAGACCCTATGGGAGAAAATTCAGGTATTCATGCCCCTGTTAACTCTTCTGTTTCTGATGCCCCAGACACATTAACTATTCGGGTTACTATTGGTCCTGCAGTTCCCTTAAATAAACCTGAGTCATCCAGGACTGCAATGCCTGCTTTGATGGCTCCTACTGGAGTAAACCTGTCACCTACTGTTGAAGCTGAAGAGTTGGCTTTTTAATTAACCAACTTTCTATGCACAGTGTTAGGCAAACACACCTGCTCACCGCCAGGATATTATTTTCGGGGGTGAGAGTGCTCTTTAAAAATAAATATAACATAGCATAACATAACATCAACCAGGATAGGATTTCTGAATCCTAAAAGTCTTTCGTTCATTCTTTTCAAGAAGCAATTAAATACAAATTGATCTCTAATGTAGATGTTTACATTGTTCTCAAATTCTCTGCCTTTTTTCCCTCCTGTGCCTGGAAAGGAATACCAGCTCTCACTGCCAATTATTTGAGCACAGACACGTGGCACGTTGTATGATCATAGTATTCTCAGAGGTTGTTGGGGCACAGATCCTGCAAGAGTGTAGCAATACACCATGTAGAAAGAGGGGCATTCCCAGTGGAGGCATTAGAATGTCAGGAGGCTTATAGTGTGAGGGAGACCTTACCAACTGGTTGGGAATAGTAAAGATGTGGAAAGTTGGAAAGAAAACTACATGAAAAGATGCTTTTGTTGCAGGGACAGGTCAGGTGGCTCTTTTGTGGTGGAGCGTGCCACAGAAAGCGCTGCATTGCTGGATTGAAGTCTGACAAAATGGCACCTGCCTTATCAAGGAGTCTACATAATAGCACTAATCCAATTTACATACAGTATCTCTGGCTGACCTAAGTTCTGTCCATTAGCTTACCTGTTTGAATGGGGAAATGGCTCTTATGACTTCAGGTACTTTTACAATTGGCCATTATGTTACTTCCAGTAAAGTCTAGATTAGCACATAACACGATCAGTCCACCTTTCTTAGGGTAAAGGTCAATGCGGAGCACTCATTTGGCCATGTAAAGATTTATAATTCATCCAGGGATTAGTATTATATTATAAATACTAGACATCACACATTTTATTCTAGGTGCACTCATACATCACTGTGCCAAAACATAAAAAGTAAAGCTCATTAAAACAAGAATTGAAATAGGTTGAAAACAACATATATCCCGCGTAAATCTCTGTCTGTTCTGTTTGACGTTCTTGCTTCTTTTGGAGCCAACTCGGGCCTCGTTATTAACTGGACCAAGTCCTGCGTATATGTTCTTTCGGGGGTCTTGCCCCCCTTGCCGAGCAGACTTCCTATCCAGGTGGTCCAATCGGGTTTCAAGTATTTAGGGATTTTTATTACGTTGGACCCGACGCTCCGCTTTGAGCGTAATCTCCTCCCACCGTTGCTTAGACTGCGCTTGGATGTGGCCCGTTGGCGCAAGCTTCCTTTGTCTCCTCTGGGCAGGGCGGCCCTGTTTAAAATGATGTCCTTGCCGCGATTCCTTTACGCGCTTCACAACTCCTATGACGCTATTCCTAAGACCTATTTCCAAGAGATTGAGAGTCTTCAACGGCAATTGATATGGGATGGGCGACCGCGTATCGCACTCGCAAAACTCACCATCCCCTGGTATGACGGGGGCATGGCGCTCCCCGATATCAAGCGATATTACTGGGCTTCCCAGTTGTCTGCCATTAATCACGTGATGTTTTCCCCGGGTCGTAATCCTGCATTCGAGATGGATAGACTCCAGCTTCCGGGTGGGGACTTTACCAGAGCGCTTTATTCCCGATCGGCCGGGCGCCATCTTGTGGGCCCATCCAAGATTGCAGTAACTGTATGGCGAGCTGCGACTGTGAGTTTGGGGTGGGAGGATCGATTGACTTTGGCGACGCCGCTTTATGCCTCGGAACGTTTGGGCGGTCTCTGGTCTACCAAGGGTTTCGACTGCTGGGATGTGATTGGGATTTGTAAGGTGGGTGACGTGTACTCGAACGGTTGTGTGAAGTCGTTCCAGGCCCTCCAGGCGGAATATGGTTTGAGTGGTAGGGAATTTTTTCGCTACCTGCAGGTCCAGCACGCCCTCGCCTCAGTCTTGGTTCCTGATGAGGCCCTGCCTGAATCTTCCCCCCTCGAGGACCGTGTCCTTGATGGGTATCTTCCCGATAGCACTATTTCTCTGATTTACAAGAAATTGATTAATAATCGGGCGGACTTACTGGTCCGACTTCGGGAGGCTTGGGTTGGCGATGGGTTGGAACTGGACGACGAGGATTGGCAGTCTGCACTCTCTTCTCCCAAGGAGGTGGCCATTCCTGCCCGTCTCCGTTTGGTTCAACTTAAGATTCTTCATCGAGTCTATGTCACTGGTCCGCGTCTGGTTACGATGGGCTTTTCTTCGGATGGGCTATGTAAGCGTGGATGTGGTTTGAGTGCGACCTTTTTACATATCCTTTGGGAGTGCCCGGTTGTAGCTGCTTATTGGACTGCGGTGCTTGAGGTGATGACTGCTGTGACGGATGTGGCCCTGCGGCCGGAGCCTCGACGATGTCTGTTGAATGTGTGGGAGCCCACTGACTACTCTGTGGCCCAGACCAGATGGGCTACCCTTGGTTACATGATTGCGAAGCGGGATGTCGCGCAACTCTGGGGCGCTTCCAGGCCCCCTGAGGTCTCGAAGTGGGAAGACAACATGGACTGGTCCATGTTTCGTGAAAAGACGGTTTATGTGGCCGGGGGCAGACCCAGGGCGTGGACGAAGGTTTGGGGCCAGTGGAATGATTATCGTGGGGGTATTTGCACCCCTCCCCTTGTAGACACTGCTGAGATTGTCCTTTCTCCCTAGACTAGCGTTCCCGGAACCTTTCCATAAGGTTTTTTATATTTCCGGTTCTCCCCGCTGCTCCCCTCCCCCCCTCCCGACTTCATTGGAGCCTCCGGGCTCTGGGTGTGTTCTCCTGATCGTGGACCGTCCCCTCCGTTCTTTGGGCTGACCTTAATTCTCGTGCATTCGCCTTTTAGTGTTTGTTTTTTTCTTTTTGTAAAAAATAAAAATACAAATTGTTCTGTGATAGCGGTAGAGTAATGCTTTGTACTCGAGCTGTGCCTAACCACGGGTGTACATTTTTATCTCATGCATTGTGCCTTGTTATTAGCGGCCAGCCCGTGAGGTTGTAGGCCCATTCTTGTACTTTTCTATGCTTACTCCAATAAAGGTTTTTGAACAAAAAAAAAAAAAAAAAAAAGAAAACAGAAAACAACATATATTCAAAGGCAACCAATGAACCTGAATGCTTGCTGATCGATATTGCTCAAAGAAGTACAAATGAGGCTAATTTCCACTTTCATACTAATTGTAAGGTCTATCCGGGAGGCTAGCAATTACCTGGACTTGTTCAAGCCTTCATGATGCCTCGTGCCTTCAGTAATGGTGAAAGAAGTTCACTGAAATAGTTCGACCTCAGGGAAACGTGGTGAACAAATATAGGGAAGGCAACAAAAAGATACAGGCACTGAATCTGATTCACAAACTGTACTTTGTAGTACTACAAAACGAACTCCAAATTTGCATTCACAAACTATATGCTAAGTTTTATGACTCCGCACTCCCTATACTTATATGTGCAGAGTTCCCCGCCCCGATTGTGAAGCCTCTTGGCCTGGTTTTCCCCCAACTTTTTTCCTTCTAGCCTCCTATTTTTGTTGACTTTCTTTTTGCTGGCATTAGGATTCTGACCACTTTACCACTGCTAACCAGTGCTAAAGTGTGTGCTTGTGCTGTCTCCTTTAAACATGATATTATTGGCTTATACCCAATTGGCATATTTAGTTTACTTCTAAGTTCCTAGTAAAGTTACACTACATGTGCCCAGGGCCCGTAAATTATATGCTATTAGTGGGCCTGCAGTACTCATTGCGCTACCCACTTCAGTTGCCCTTTAAACATGTCTCAGGCCTGCCATTGACGCCTATGTGTGCGATTTGAACCTGGCACGATAGTCTTTTGCCAGGCCCAAACCTTCCTTTTTAGGGCCTACCCCTAGGGTGGGCCCCAAATATCCCATAGGTAGGCATTGCTTTTTCAGTTTCTATTTTTGGTATATTCTGGTGGGGTTTTTTCAGTGATTTCAATACCTTAAAAAAACAGTGGTTACACATTTCTGCACCATTAAAAACAATAGAAACATTGTTTTTCTAGTGTTTATGAAATGTTTTGTTTTTATTATCGTTTGCTTTCTGCACTGACAGTGCATGGTATATAGCCAGTGTACGCACAGTGTATATGAGGTCCAAATACATTTTTACAAATCAATCTTATTGTACTACACTATACAATACTTCTTCATTGAGTCTTTGGTCATGTGTGATTGCTCTTTCCGTCCCATGTATACTTTTATCTGTGAAAAGGCCCTCTCAACATTGGCACTTGAGACGGGCAAATGCCAAAACAGCCATTACACAATTTGCTAACTCTGGCCACCTACATTGCTTTCTATGCCAATACTGGTACACCTGAAGATTGTGATTCTCTGGGACAGGTTTTTGCAAAATATGCATTGAACTGGGCGCATATGCCCTCAGCGTTATTAGAGTCGAAAAATGAAGTCCGGAAAAGATTCCCCTTTATTGAAGACATCTAGAAGTTGTGCAGAGTACCACAGTGATGCTTCATTGTCTTTAAATGCCATGGTTGGTGAAGGGACATTTCTATGCATCATTGCAAGACATTTCTCATGCATTGTAAAATAAAATCTCCTTAATTGCCCCTCAATATTTCTTTTCTTACCAAGTGACGAGCATAATAACATGGAACATAAAAGTGTCGCCCAGCCTACTCTCAAGGAGCTGTTTCACATCTACACCAATTACGCTGAACGCTTGGTAGACAAGAGTGTTTTCAGCCTCTAGTTTTTTATTATGTCCACTACAGCAGTAATGTTTTCCTGTAAAAACTTAAGAATGCAGTAGAGTGTACTTTTTCACATCACTATCAATATCCGAAGATCCTCACATTTCTTGCCTTTGGCATCATCACTAAGCAAAATTTCTGTAAATGATCGCCACATTGACAAAATAGTATTCACTGCCTCTAGGACTGAGAACCACTGGCTAAGTTACACAGTTGGGATGAATCTTTCTTTGATGCCATGCAAGGCACAAAATGAGAAATATTTGAATTTTAGTTCCCGCGCATAACAAAACAGGGCACCAGAATAGACAAAAAAGTCAATAGCATTCTTCATTAACCCTCAAGATTGTAAAGATGATTTCAGCATACCTTGTAGCAAGTGGCAAGGATCTTTTACAGGGAAGCACTTCAGCTCAGTCATTGAATTTGACAGGTGATCACATAACTTTTTCATATACATAGCTGAATCACTGAAAATAAAAACAATATCACTCCAATCTTTTTTTAATTTGCTAAGAATTTTTTTGCAGCAGCATTCCAAGTGACACTGTGTTCCGTGTTTTCCAAAGGCCTGGTGCCATGTTTTTACCACTATCCCAGATACTTGGTGACCGGACTCTTTTCACATATATCTGTCACTGCACCTTACATTTCATGTTTAAAGCCTGGGGTGTTTGGCAATTCACTTACTATCAATACTGGTTTTCTAGAAAAGGGGGCTGATGTATCAAAGAGTTTCATCCATTGTCTGTCTGTGGGTAAATGTGATGGTACATACTGGGAATATATTTATGAAACCAGCCATTTTATCAATCAGTGAAAGAATCAAACATAGCCAAAATATCAAATATGATTTTGATATTTCCTTATTCTCTACAGTTTATAAAATAATCAAGTATGACCTAAAACGTTCCTGTTTGGGGCGGGTATTAGCATGGAACATTCCAGCAGACCCTAGGTTGATTCTCCTACACAGCAGCGAAGACATCGGGGGGAACAGATAAAAGACACCTATTATTCTTAGGTCTCACACTAGATAAGCGCGACATTGCACAGCACTGGAAGGCTACATCCCCACCCAGTATAGGTAATTGATAAAAAGCCATGTATAGGGGCCTGTCGGCTGAAGTTGCGGTATTTCAGGCACGAGGCTGTCCTCAAAAGCACGGGAAGATATGGGCAGGCTGGGCCAAATACCGAGGTATCAACTTGTCCCTCTTGGAGCCGCGGGTATTCCGGGACCCAATTGACAGGCTAGTGGTAAGCAACTCACCGGTTTTGTGTACTGGTGTTGCGCAAGGGTAGAAGAGCAATTTTGCACTATGTTTGTATCACGATTTATGTAAGGTGTATGGTGCATGGTAGGGGATGGTATGTGGTGCCTAGAAATCCTACAATATGCCTTTCACCTGTTTGATGCTTGCCGGGCTTTGTCCATTTGGTACTTTGGAAAATCAATAAAATTTGTTGTTAAAAGAAATATGACCTAAAACATACTTCTCAACCCTACAACTTTAGGCCAAAGACCACAAAACCGAAACAAGCAAATGTGACGTCCCTGAAAACCAAACCTCAAGCAGAATAATGTTAACTCTTTCTTTCTTGCTGCTACCTTGTATAGCAAAGTTAAATTGTATTGGCCACTTCAGGAAGAAAAAAAATAACTTTTTCAATCTCCTTTTCCTTTCTTTGAATGGCATTTAGCTTACGGTTCTGCAGGTGTTTTTTCAGTGTTTATATGTTTATACTGGTGAGGGCTATTTTCCTTTTGGTGTGGTTTTATCAGTTACTATGAGTTTAAACCTAAAACAGGTTAGCTTACACATAGGGTAGGGTGCAGTGCATTAAAAAGTTGTACATGTACTTTCTACTGGTATCGAAAAACTCTTAACTTTGTTATTACATTTAATAAGTGATAAATTTCAATTGGGAACAGGTAAGAATGTCAAGTTTCAGGTCTAAAGAATTGTAATTTAAAGCCTTCTTTAATAGTAATGTTTGATTTTAAGTCACAAGTATGAAAATGCCACTTTTAGAAAGTTGGCATTTTCTTTTCCTAACCATTTGGTGCCTGCAGCCTGTTTATTGGGTCATATGAATAAGTGTAGCTGGCATTTGGACTTTGTGCATTGTTTCCAGGAAGTGAAACAAATGACCTAAGGGTGTTGGCAAGATGGGCCATCTCCAATGTGATGAGAGGGAAGAGCAGTCACCTACCACACTTGCATATCACAAAGCCTCTGCCTGGGACCACTCACAAACTGGTCTATTTGACCTCAGACGATATGGGGCCGGGGTTGGGTTGGCAGCTAATTCCAAGCACCTCTAGGGGTAAAATCCTCCAAAACCTTCTTCTACTTTAGAGTGGGCACCAGGTATAAATATTGAACCCTCAGACCCAACACTTGAGTACACCTCTGGACCTATTGAAAAGTCAGAAGGACTGCTCAAATGGTCTCCAAGAAAGACTGCTTATCTGTTGCCCCACTGCCCAAGTGAAAGGGTTGGACATGCATCTTGAGCCCAGGATCACCAAAGTGTCTCCAAAGGCTAGTTGGCTGGTATCCTGACCTGAGTTTTAGGTACACAACACTCCAGCCACCTTGAACCCAGCACCAGGACTCTGTCTGCTGTGAATCCTACCCTCCTAAGTGGTGCAAACCCAGTCCTGGACCTTTGGGAGAGGGCCTGAAGGTGCTGTACTAGCCCAGCTGTGGTCCCAATAGCACTAACGCAGCATGTTGCATTGCCTCACAAAATTCTCCATCAGAACCACTGCACGACGCATCCCAGATGCAGGACTTTGCATCGCAGCCCCTCGGAACTGCCGCTGTGCGACGTATCGTCGACACAGGCCTTCGCATCACAAGCCACCCATTAATGGTATCCTCAATGACAATGCTGGGCTCCACATCGCAAGCCCCGCAACTTCTTTGGAAATGCCGGTGCACAACGCATCTTACACACAGGACTTTGCATCACAAGCCCCTCTTCTATGACATCCTTAACAACAATGCATGACCTCACATCACAGCCTTGCAGCTCCCCAGAAGCACAGCTGCGTGATGTATGTCTACCTCAGAACCTCACATTGCCTCTGCTGGACAACACATCCTTGACGCAGGACTAAGCATGGCTCTGCAACCAGAATTAAAGTTACTTTGTTCAGCTGGGCTAACTGGGTCCCTGTATCTGGCCCACGTTCCATTGTAGTAGGCCTGAACTTGTGACTTTGTCCCTGTCTAGCACAACCAGGTAGCCACAGTTGGTGTTTTGTGCTTCTAAGCACTGTTTTGACCTAACTCTTTAAAACTGCATATCACTGGTTCTATTGATTGGAGTTTTGTCATTTTGGTGCCAAATAGTTTATAAAATTTTACTCTACTTTTCCAAATTGGTGTGGAATTTTTATTGTGTTGTGTTTTACCCTTTATTAATGTATGTGTGCTGCATAAATACTTTTCATATTACCTCTAAGTTAAGCCGGACTGCTTTTGTGCCAAGCTATCAAAGGGTTAAGCACAGGTTAATTTGGGGTTAGCTTGTGTTTCAGCCTGAAAGAGATTGTCGTTGCTGCTTGAATAGGTAACACCCCCCACCACCCTCAACCACTAACCCAATTTCCAACATTGATGTCCAGCAGTGAGATGAGAACTTGCGTTTGTGCAGTGCCATGCAGTGATTTTGTGTTACACTAAAAGCCCAGACAAATAATTTTATACCATTTTCAAGCTTCTTTTAAATTTTCCTTGATTGGCCTTTTTGCATTTTCCAAATTCTCTCACATTCTACTTAACTGATGTGCCTGAAACCACACCTGCAAGAATAGAGTTTGAGCTTGCCAACATGGATGCCTACACTGTGGCTGAGTTCAAGGAGTTCTGCAAGGAGAGTGGACTTCCAGATAAGTGTAACACCAGAAAACTGGAGCTCCAAATGGCGCTCAGGGCCTGGGCGTATGTCCACCAGTAACTGTCTGCAGCAACAAAATGAGATGATGATATTGAAGAGCAAAGAGAGGACCTGGGTGCAGGTCCTGCTATATAATTTGGTGGCAAGAGAGCACATCTTCAGTCATTGTTTTGCAGATCTGTGCCAACACCTGAAGGCCCCTCCACAAATGTCATGCAAGGGTGTCATAAACTAGATGTTACTGCAAAAACAACAATGATGGACAGAATGTGGATCAATGTCACACATTCACCCCAGTGTAGTTCGGACTGGACTGTTCCCATGGGGCACAGGGTCAGCGCTGATTTGCATATCGCCATTGTCTAACCCAGGGTGGTGTGGAGTGGAAAAACGATGGATTTGGGCCCAGATCTTTTGACTGGGGTGAATGTGTGACATTGATCCACATTCTGTCCATCATTGTTGTTTTTGCAGTAACCGCTCTAAGTGTACTGGGGATGCTCAGACGTGAGTCCCAGGCACTCCACACCACTGGAAGCAAGCTAGCCGGGCTGATGAGAGGTGTTACCTCGAAACCGGGCCGGTCCTCGGATGCTTGTTTCCGTTCTGGGAAGGACATGGCTTTTGTAGTTCGGACTGGACTGTTCCCATGGGGCACAGGGTCAGCGCTGATTTGCATATCGCCATTGTCTAACCCAGGGTGGTGTGGAGTGGAAAAACGATGGATTTGGGCCCAGATCTTTTGACTGGGGTGAATGTGTGACATTGATCCACATTCTGTCCATCATTGTTGTTTTTGCAGTAACCGCTCTAAGTGTACTGGGGATGCTCAGACGTGAGTCCCAGGCACTCCACACCACTGAAAGCAAGCTAGCCGGGCTGATGAGAGGTGTTATCTCGAAACCGGGCCGGTCCTCGGATGCTTGTTTCCGTTCTGGGAAGGACATGGCTTTTGTAGTTCGGACTGGACTGTTCCCATGGGGCACAGGGTCAGCGCTGATTTGCATATCGCCATTGTCTAACCCAGGGTGGTGTGGAGTGGAAAAACGATGGATTTGGGCCCAGATCTTTTGACTGGGGTGAATGTGTGACATTGATCCACATTCTGTCCATCATTGTTGTTTTTGTAATAAACTAGATGTTGTCATTAGTCCGCTTCACCAGAGCGAACGTTTTCAGGAGAGCATGCTTTATTATAAAGAGACTCCACCTGGAGAACAACATGGACCGCAACACCGCCGCCCTGCTGGACAACCTCGCCAACCTCGGACTCAAGCAACTGGTGAACACCCCCACCCACTACGCCGTACACATGCTTGATCCCGTCTTCTCATCCAGCAAGCACATCACCTTCAGCCACTCCACCGGACTCCACTGGACCGACCACAGCTGCGTCCACTTCAGCTTCAGAAGAACCACGACCCACCACCACCCGCCACAGGTTCCCCACAGAAGCTGGAGCAAGATCACCTCCGACCAGCTCACCACCTCCCTCAGCCAGAACCCACCCGCCAGCACAACGGACCCCAACGAAGCAGCCCGCAACTTCACGCAGTGGCTGACCGCCTGCGCCGACAACCTCGCACCCCTGGAGAACCCTCCCAGCAGACCCAGGAGCAAGAAGGCATCCTGGTTCACCGACGAACTAAAGGACTCCAAGAAGACCTGCCGCACCCTCGAGAAAGCCTGGCTCCTCGACCCGACCACTGACAACATGACCGCCCTCAAACACGCCACCCGCAAGCACCACCAGCTTATCCGCACCACCAAGAAGAAATCACTGAAGGAACGACTGGACAACAACGCCCACGACAGCAAGGAACTCTTCAGCATCATCAAGGAGTTCTCCAACCCCAGCACCGGCAACAACGACATCACTCTGTCACAAGACCTCTGCGACTCCCTCGCCTCGTTCTTCCATCGCAAGATCGCCGACATCCACAACAGCTTCAGCGCACCATCCACGCACCCAACCGTCGAACCAACGCCCCCCACCACCACCCTCCGCACTTGGACCACGGTGATCACGGAAGACACAGCCCGCACGATGAACACCATCCACTCCGGATCTCCGACTGACCCCTGCCCCCACCACGTCTTCAACAAGGCCGACTCCACCATCGCACCCCAACTCCGGAACATCATCAACACCTCCTTCAACACCGCCACTTTCCCGGAGAGCTGGAAGCATGCCGAGCTCAGCGCCCTACTGAAGAAACCAACAGCGGACCCCACCGACCTCAAGAACTTCCGCCCCATCTCGCTCCTCCCTTTTCCTGCTAAAGTCATCGAGAAGATCGTCAACAGACAGCTTGCCGCCTTCCTCGAGACAAACGGATCCCTCGACCCCTCGCAGTCCGGTTTCAGAGCCAACCACAGCACCGAGACCGCCCTCCTCGTAGCCACCGACGACATCCGAGCCCTGCTCGACAACGGGGAAACAGCGGCACTCATCCTCCTGGACCTCTCTGCAGCGTTCGACACTGTCTGCCACCGCACCCTAGTTCAACGCCTCAGCGACATCGGCATCCAAAAGAAGGCACTGGAGTGAATCACCTTGTTCCTCGCCGGAAGAACACGGAGAGTCCGCCTCCCCCGTTTCGATCCGAGGCTACCGAAGTCATCTGCGGCGTAACGCAAGGATCATCACTCAGCCCCACCCTCTTCAACGTCTACATGAGACCTCTTGCAGCCATCGCACGCCAACACAACCTCAACATCAGTTCCTACGCCGACGACACCCAGCTGATCCTCTCCCTCACCAGAGACCCCGACACCGCCAGAACCAGCCTACACGAAGGGATGAAAGACGTCACCGAGTGGATGAGGAACAGCCGCCTGAAGCTGAACTCTGACAAGACGGAAGTCCTCATCCTGGGACCATCGCCCTCCGCCTGGGACGACTCCTGGTGGCCCCCCGCCCTGGGCACCGCACCCAAGCCAACAGATCACGCACACAACCTGGGCTTCATCCTGGACTCCTCTCTCTCGATGATCAGACAAGTCAACGCAGTCTCCTCATCGTGCTTTCACACCCTGCGCATGCTTCGCAAGATCTTCCGATGGATCCCGACCGAGACCAGGAAGACGGTCACCCAGGCACTCGTCACCAGCCGACTGGACTACGGAAACGCCCTCTACGCCGGAACCACAGCCAAACTACAGAAAAGACTCCAGCGCATCCAGAACGCCTCCGCCCGACTCATCCTGGACGTCCCCCGACGTAGCCACATCTCCGGCCACCTGAGAGACCTGCACTGGCTCCCCGTCAACAAGAGGATCATGTTCCGGCTCCTCACCCACGCACACAAGTCTCTCCACGACCTGGGCCCCAAGTACCTCAACGACCGCCTGACCTTCTACACGCCCACCCACCAGCTACGGTCTACCAGCCTCGCCCTCGCCGCCGTACCACGCATCCGAAGAGCCACCGCCGGAGGAAGATCCTTCTCCTACCTGGCAGCCAAGACATGGAACTCCCTACCCATCCACCTTCGTCTGACCCAGGACCATCTCGCCTTCAGGAGACAACTCAAGACCTGGCTGTTCGAGCAATAGCGGACCCCTTCCCCCAAGCGCCTTGAGACCCCTTCGGGTGAGTAGTGCGCTATACAAATGTTATGATTGATTGATTGATTGAGTATAAACTTTGCCTTAATAATTTCTTCAGTATCTTAGGGCATTTCTGCATGTGAGTGGCAGGGCATCAGATCTGGAAAACTACCCCCCCCTACCACCCTTGATTGCACAGTACTTTCAAGCTGAAGGGCTGTAGTTGGACCATCTAAGTTTCAATTTCTACTGCTGGATTTGAGGATGAACCTGTAAAAATAGGGGTTGGAAGCTTCTGTCCGCCTAGGAGAGGGTGGCAATGTCTTCATTTACAAAGGTGGTGGAATGGTTGTGGGCATTGAACACATGTTATGTTTGAAAACAAGGCTACTGTTCAGCACCCAATGACCAGCATACATTCCACTTCTATGTCCCTCCACGTTTATCACAGGATTATATACCTACAGCGAATTGTCATTTTGAAAAGCAAAACATTGGCCAGGGCTCAAACATTGTTGACAACACTCACCTTCTGCATGTTGCCACTTACCCCATCTGTGCTGAGAACATAACCAAAAATATTCATGCAACTTGAGAGACTCTCACTTTTCCCTCCTTAGTTGCCACTCATAGCCCTTTAACTTATGAAGAACGATTGTCAACCTGGTATTGTGGTCTGGCATGCAAATGGAATACATTAAAATATCATTGCTCATATTTAAGACTTCTGGAAGCCTCCTCAGGACATCATATATTTTTCCCTGGACTACCTCTAATGCAAAGGATAAACTGAAACGCAGATGTTTGTACCTACGTAGCCCCTCTTTGATTGAGAATGTTGTGATATAGCAAAAGTAATCTAAGTTTGTACCACTATTTGTGTTATGTTATGTTATGTTAATTGTACTTATAAAGCGCACTGTTACCCTGGGGTGTCCTGGCGTTAAGTACTGATTACCTGGTGAGCGATAGCCGGTTAAAGAGAGAAAAAACATGTTTTCAGATCCTTGCGAAAGGAGGCAAGGTTTGGCGCATTTCTAAGATGGAAGGGAAGTTCATTCCAGGATTTAGATGCACAGTAGAGAACACTTCTACCTCCCCAATTCATTTTCTTGAAGGTGGAGGTTTGGAATAGTTTAGATCCGGAGGAGCGCAGAATTCTACTTGGAACATACCATGTGAGCCTAGATTGAAGAAACTCCAGGCCAACCCCATTAACAGCCTTAAAGACAACACATAGTGCCTTAAAGCGCGATCTAATTGGGACTGGGAGCCAATACAGTTTCTTGAGTTCTCCATTAATCGAAACAAACCTAGGGGTTCCCATCCGCATTCTTGCTGCCGCATTCTGGACCAATTGCAACTTGTTCATATGTTGTTTCTGAACATTGAGATAGAGACCGTTGCAGTAGTCCAGACGGGACATAATGAAAGCAGTGATGACCGTCCTTAGGTTATCTGCTAAGAGAAGGAATTTGATTTTTTAAATAATTCTAAGGACCATGAAGCATGCTGAGGTTACCTGATTGACTTGGTCCCCCATGGAAAGTTTGTTGTCCACCAGAACTCCCAAATTCTTAGCTTTCCGTGATGGTATTAGGCAAGATCCCAGGTCTTCCGGCCACCAGTCAGGAGTCCAGATTCGGGGATTATTTCCAAATTGCAGCACCTCCGTTTTGACTGAGTTGAGTTTTAAGCAGTTGGACAACATCCAGGTAGAAATTGTGCTCATACAGTCGTGGAACCTTGCCCCTGCCTCCTTTTCCGCTCCCTCCGTCAGCGACAACATAATTTGTGTGTCATCAGCGTAGGAGGTGAGCTTGAAACCAAAGGACTGGATGACACTTGCCAGGGGTGCCACATAGATGTTAAAAAGCGTGGGCTCAAAACCGAGCCTTGTGGCACCCCGCAGGGGAGTGAAAAAGGTTCAGAGATATTTCCATCTAAATCCACCATCTGAACTCTATCAGATAAGAAGGAATGTAACAGTTTCCAGGCAACACCCCTCACTCCAATATCCGAGAGCCCATTCAACAGAACCGTGTGGTGAACCGTATCAAAGGCCGCGGATAGGTCAAGGAGGATTAAGATGGCATTTCCTCCCCTACCCACGGCTTCTTTGATTTCCTTGGTTGATTTAATTAACGCCAGTTTCGTGCTGTGAATACTCTAAACCTATATTGTGATGGGTCCAAGGAGCTATTGACAGAGATGAAATTACTTATTTGAACGTTCATCTCTTTCTCCAGAATTTTGGCCGGTAAGGGGAACCTGGAAATGGGACGGTAGCTATTCACGTCCTTAGGGTCAAGGGATTGCTTCTTTAGGAGAGGAAGCACCGAGGCCTGTTGTATGAAGTTGTTGTGCTATTGGGTTTGGGCTGTTGTGCAGTTCGGTGCCGTTTTTGTGTCGTGTTTGTATTTTTTTGTTACTTTTTTAGAGTAACCAGTTATATTGTTTTGTCATGGGATTATGTTGGTGTGCTTTTAAGCTGCTATTTTGTTTTCTTTTACTGTTGTTGAACTGTTAATGTATTTCATTATGTGAGTGTTAATAATAATAATAATAATACTGAAGTTTATATAGTGCAAACAGCTACCTCACAAGGAGGTGTCCCAGCGCTTTGTAAGCATCACGATAAGCTAAGTCGTAACAAGGCAGCATAAAAAACAGATTACTGATTAAAAAGCCATGTCTTTAGCTGTTTCCTGAAGACGGGCTCAGAAACTGCATTACGAATAAAAAGTGGAAGGGCATTCCACAAGTTTGCAGTTCTCGCTGAAAAAGCTCTACCCCCGAGAAGAGACTTAGCGAATCGGGGGACAGAGAGCAAGTTCAAAGTATTTGAACGCAGAGACCGTACCTGCTTATAACGGGGAAATCTTGATTTAAGATAATTTGGGCACTTACCTTGCAGTGCCCGATAGGCCAATGTCAGGGCTTTAAATTCAATCCTGGTTGCCACAGGTAACCAGTGCAGACTGCGCAGATGCAGAGAGATATGATGTCTGAAAGGAATATGTTTAATCAGCCTTGCAGCCGCGTTCTGCACAATCTGTAATCGCTGGATCGCGTACTTAGGCAGACCAAGATAAAGTCCATTAGCGTAGTCCAGCCTGGATGTTACAGTGGCATGGACTACTAATTTACAGCAATCTTCTGGCAATAGGTCCAAGAACTTTAGAAGATTTCTAAGTTTAGTAAAGCACCCCGCCGCTACCTGTTGGATATGGATAATGTGTTCATGTATTATTGTATGACTTACTTGAAGTATGATCTAAATCAATAGGTAAATGCACAACAGTACAGATGTTATTTGTGAATAATATCATTTGTTTTTGATGCATTTTTTGCTTACAAAATACAAATGAATTTCTCGAAAAATAATACCTAACCAATATAGTGGATTTACATACTTATTTTACTCATACTTGAATTAAGTATTTGTTTACCCCACGAAATCTGTTGTGTTAGTGGGAGTAACCTTCCTTTTTAAGATGGCTTCAGCACTCACCAAGTAGTTTTTGTCTGGTTGCTGCTGCGCCTGAAAACAATTCTCTCTATGCATTGCCATGTAAGTACTCTGTACACATCAGAATAATATCGTAGTAGCCAATTATATGACAATGAGAGAGAAATACTCCTATTGTGCGACCTAAGATGTGAATACCACTGTTTCAAAGCAGTTCCCCAAGCGGGGTGATCCAAAGCAAACAATGTGCAGGGTGCTCACCCAAAGAGCAACTTTTGTGTTTTTGTTCAAAACATACGATTTTAGCTGCACCAGACCAAAAAATTAAGTTGCCGTGTTTCCAAAAAGAATTAGTTATTGAAGACCGTCTTAGTCCATTCTAATAAAAACAGTTACAAATATCAGTTTGTAGGAAGCTGTTTTTCTGTACTGTACTGATGTGCAGGTACACCGTGCAGAAAGTTCAGATGACCCATATCAGATTACGGGGGTGTACTTTATTAATTCCAAGTGCTCTATTTGTGGTAGTGTGGTTGGGCAGTTTAGGCTTATCAGGGGGAGTGTTGAGCATTTGTTGGACACAAAGGATCAATAAACGGCGCACACACTCAAAAAGAAATCTGGGACCAATTTTAAAAAATAACAGACTTTTATATAATTTTAGACACCAAGATCACCAGAATCAGGTAAGTTCGTTCAGAGATAGGATTTTTACAGTAAAACAGTAAAATGCTGAAATAAGTTTTAGAGGCATGGGCCTCGAATGCGGTAACATTATTCTATGCGAGAAACATACACTGCATCCATATACTTGCAAGCGTTTTGTGAGGGTGCATTTTGGGACATAAGTTGCTACGGGGCTATGGTCCAAGAAACCACCAGCAGCTTGGTTTTACCTTTCCTGGTGAGTTTGGGTGCAGAGTTGCTGGTTGCATTGTGTGGAGACTTGGGGATAAGTCAGAAAGAACCTGAAAGGGTGTTTGGCTTTTGAGGGTCTCTGGGGCAAGGGGACACTATCAGCTTAGGTGAACTCAGGCTGTGGGGCTTGGGTGCAGAGGTATTTTGTCCAGAGGTTTTCTTGCATTGGAGGCTCTCACTTTATTTGGGTGACTTGAAGAGGGGAAGAAAAAGAACAGCAGGGCCATTCTCGGTGTAGGCCTTGTTGATCCTGAAGTCCCTCTTCGACCAGTTGTCTTTGGCGTTAGTGGTGTCTGGGCCGAACACTCAACAAGTCTTTGTTGTTACCCAGGGTATTGGTGCTGTGAGGCTCCTGGAAGGTCTAGCATCTCAAAACGGTTCTTCATTTAGACGAGCGGCGGCACCGGACCTTGCCCGACTACCTGCATTTGAATTCTTGCCGTTTTTTCACCAGACCTTTAAGTACTCCGAATTGAAGATACCCCGGTTTATCCGGGACCGACCGGCTATTGACACTACAATTTTGCTGTTTCGTCGCCCGACCTTGGGGATTCATAGGATTACATCCCCATTCTATACCCTTGCAGTTGTTTAACTCTAGCGTCATCATTTCTTCCAAACACTCTACTTTTTCAAACCCATGGTTGCCGAGATTAGTGCTATAAAACTATTGGTTTCTTCGACACTACACGGGAGGATAGTATTTACATTCACTTGCCCCAGCTACAAGATATGATCCCCTGGATATTGGGTTTCTTGTCCCAAAATGAATTTGTTTGAAGTTGCAAGAGATCAACTACTGTGAAGATATGTTCATTATTTTTCTTGCGTCCTGACGAATGAACTATTGAATATTAGTCCTTTCCGAAACGCGCGTCGGCTCCCTGTTCTTGATTGTATTTTGTCTGTTTTTATCTTTCTTTGTAATTTTTGGTTTCTGTTTACATTGTTTTTTTTGTGCTTTGATGTATGATGGTATGGCTGATTGAGAGCTTGTTTGAATGGATGAGTTTGGCTGGGGGTCTCTTGACGTGGTTTTTTTGACTAAATTGTATTGTATATATATACATGGACTGTATTTTATGAATATGGACTGATTTGAAATAATAAATGAATATGCTTTTCTAAAACGTTTGCTGTGTGGGACAATGATGGTATGCTAAAAGTAATGGATATATTACCTATAGGTATTTAAGGCTCTAGGGGCTAGATGTAGGTAATCTGATTTTACCGATTCTTAAATACCGAATTTTACCGATTCGGTATTCAAAAATCGGAAAATTAGATGTAGGGGAAAAATCGGTATTTTTTACCGAATCGGTAAAATTCTGTATCGGAAATTACCGAATCGGTATTTACCGAATCGGTATTCCCAATGCATTCCTATGGGCCAAAAGGCCCATAGGAATGCATTGGGAATACCGATTCGGTAAATACCGATTCGGTAAATATCGAATCGGACTGCAAGCAAAAGTGAAACTTAACACAACAGCCAATCAGGTGCAACCACCCTCCCCCTTCCTAGCAGGAAGTGGCTACACAGGCAGCTGCAAGCAATTAGAAGGTTCTGGAGAGGCAGTAGGAGCAGAGAGACTGGGAGCAGCAGCAGACAGAGTTTGTGCACTTTCAAATTAAAACATGGCAAGCAGCAAGGACACAGAGCAGGCTGAAAGGAAAAGAAAGCTCAAATTCAGCAGCAGCAGCATGGAGCTACAGGTCCTTGTTGAGGAGGTGGTTAAGGTTCACCACAGACTTTTTTGGGAAGCAGTCCTTAACAGTTCCAGAATCAGCAAAAAGGAAGATTTGGCTGGAAATCCTGGAGAAAGTTAATGCAGTGGGAGTGACCACCAGAGTCACTGAAGATTTAAAAAAGAGGTTCTATGACCTAAGGAGCCTCACAAAAAAGAAATTGGAAGACCACCACAAACAGGCCTCTCAAACAGGTGGTGGAAAGAACACTGCACCCCCCCTCACCAACCTGGAGGAGATGGTAGCCACAACCCTGGAGCATGAAAGTGTCCATGGACTGGGAGAAGTGGACAGTTCGGCGAAAGCTGCAGCAAAAAAAGGTAAGATGCATGCACAGCAATCCCCCTTCACACCCTCATCCATCCCTCACCCCTTGCAGCTAAGTTACCCCAGACCCAGGGTGTCTGTGCCAAACTGTAGCAATGCATCATGGTACACGTAGTCAGTTAACGAAAGAGCATGCCACACAGCAGTATAACCACCAAGTTATTCAACAGAATGCATACATAATGAAGGGCAGGCAGCATGTACTAAGTGCAATTACATATGTTTAATTGTAGTGGCAGTGAGACATTTGCACCCAGCTGATATGTGCTCATATGTCCACAGGTCACACATCCAGAAGGCAGTCTGAGGAGGCAGAAGGCACGGCACCCGAGAGGGATGACAGTCATGAGCCAGGTCCCAGTGCTTCACAGGACACAGGTGTTCCGAGTGGGCAGGCACCTTCCCAAGAACCTGACGTCAGTGAGGAAATGCCGGCCTCCCCAATACCAACACAGTCCCCACTATTGCTATCATCACCTGAAATGCCAGCATCCCTGGAGGTAGAAACACCTGCTGCACACCCTAGCAGGAGGCATGTTGTTTCCCCACTGCTGGAAATGGAGACAGCTGCTGGTGAAATGGTGGGTGAAGACTCACACAACTTGGCTGGAGCTGCCATCTCTGTCACACTGCAGCCTGGCACAGAGCCTGTACCACCTACCACTAGAAGGCGCACAGTACAAGGAAGGAGTGTAGGTGCACGTGGGGAGGGGTCCAGTGTCTTCCAAGGCCTGGAGGGATCCATGGTCAGGATTCAGAGGATGCAGGGCAAGGGCATCATGGCCTATCAAAGACAAATGAGAAACCTCAACATCAACATGCAGGAAATTGGCAAGGGCATAAAAGAGCTGGTGGAAGTGAACAGGAGCATGGCAACAGGCATACATGACATGACCCAATCCATACAGCAACTGTGCACAAAACTGGACTCTGAAATTACTTCAAGGCGCAGGGACAAGCAGCGTGCAGAGAGAACTGAGAAATCCATACACCGCCTGGCAACAGCCACATCCCTGCTATGCAGACGTAGCATGAATAGTCAGGAAGTCCTGACTAATATCAGCTCACTAGGGGCATAGCCGGAATGACCGGTGCGCTGGAGGCACTACTCAATGCCCAGAGTGCACAAACTGCTGCCATTGATGTGCCAGACACTGAAGGTAGCACCAGTAGGAGCAGCACGCCAAGCGCCCATGTCGTAGAGACAAAGAGGAGCAGCAGGCGACAGGGTGAGGCTACAGGCCAAACGCCCAGTGAACAGGTTGAGCCACAAACACCTGCTAGTGCAAAGCGTGGCCGTAAATGAACAGTTGAAAATATGGC
Source organism: Lissotriton helveticus (assembly GCF_964261635.1). NCBI lineage: Eukaryota > Metazoa > Chordata > Amphibia > Caudata > Salamandridae > Lissotriton > Lissotriton helveticus. The sequence goes on from NC_136068.1 coordinate 786,931,743, forward strand.
CTACTGCCATTGGACATTCTAATCATGGTTCAAAAAGTTTAAGTTGCACATTTGTGCCATTTAAACCTGCCTAGTGACAATATACAACTATGGTGGGTGGATTCAACTCCTGTGTGTGTGTGTTTGCTCACTGTGAGCATTGCTGTGAAATGCTTACTGTTGCACTTTTGTTCTTTGACATATCTGGAAATATACAAAATTAAACAACAGCTTGTGCTTTCAATATAGGTTTCAGTGTCATCACTCACTCAGAAATAGTTGCGTGTTATTTCCTCACGTCTGTATCTGCCATCACTTGGTGTTGACACTCCAGCAGGTTGTGTTTCAGGCACAGCACTGTCGTCGTCATGATCCTCATAGTCTGACAACTCCACCTCAGTACCCCTCTTTACAGCGAGATTGTGCAACATAGCACAGGCAGCTATGATCTTACTGCAGGTGATGGGGGTATACTGCCTTGCACCTCCACTCTTGTGCAAGCATCTGAACCTGCTTTTCCAGATGCCAAATGTTCTCTCAACAACATTGCGTGTGCTCTTGTGTGCCCGGTTATATCTCCTTTGGCTGGGTGTTGAGGGGTTGAGGTAGGGGGTGAGTATGAAGGAGCGGAGGGCATATGCACTGTCTCCTAAAAGAAAATGTGTATGAATTATTCACATGCATACTTGTACTGCTTACTGCAATAGGTCTTATAGGGGTCGCACAACTGTGTCTTACCTAGGAGGTATCCTTCACCAAATTCGCCTGCAGTCAGCCGTGCATAGATGCCACTGTTCTGAAATATATAGGAGTCATGGGTACTCCCAGGGAATTTTGCCACAAGGTCAGTAATGGCGAACTTTGCATTGCAGATCACCTGCACATTGATGGTGTGGGTGGACTTCCTATTCCTGTAGATGTATTCTGTGGCAGCTGGGGGACAAATAGGAATGTGCGTACCATCAATGCAGCCAATGATATTGGGGAAACGTGCCATCTGGTAGAAGTCTGATTTTGTTTGGACCAGTTCAGCATGGGTTGCAGGAAATGATATGTAATGCTCCATCCTCTGTAACATTGCGTCAAGGAATTTGTGGAAAAACCTTGACAGGCTGCTCTGGGTCACCCCACCTACCGCAGCAACCACACTCTGATAGCTCCCAGAGGCAAGCAGGTGTAGGCTGCACAACACCTGCACATGGGGAGGAATAGCGTGTGCCCTTGGGGTAGTGTGATCCAACAGTGGGTGGAGGTCCCTGATGAGGTCAGTGATGGTGTCTGGGGCCAACCTGTACCTCTGGAGTATCTCTGCCTCTGTGAGCATGAACAGGGTTATCCTCTGTCTGTAGACCTGCTCCTCTCTCTGCCATTCCCTCTCCCCTTCCTCCTGTAGCCTTAGCCGTCTTGCAATCACATAAAATGCCGCCATTGTGCAAGAAGAATTGCATTTTGGGTCCATTTTTATAGGTTGCACCTGTTTACCACCTGATTCCAATCCATGGTAAATACCGACTCTTAAATACCGAATTTCAAGCAAATTCGGTATTTCAGAGCTTCCCTACATCTCAATATCCATTTTTACCACTTGTTATTTACCGATTCGGATGATTTTTGATCTCCTACATGCCGAAAGCTAAATCCCGGTCGGTAACGGCCGAAAATACCGATTTTCGGCCGTTACCGACCGGTAAAGGCCTTCCTACATCTGGCCCTAGGAGAGGTTCTTGTTCTTTTTTGCGAATTTTACCTGCCTCCTCTTCCTAGCATTATTTAATTCAGGGACCCTCTTCTGTTATTGACCAGCTGGTTGCATTGGTAGCCTTGAGCCCTAGGCGTTAATATTAATGGCAGGATACCTGTAAGTGGAGACTTGGGGATAAGTCAGACAGAACCCGAAAGGGTGTTTGGCTTTTGAGGGTCTCTGGGGCAAGGGGACACCATCAGCTTAGGTGAACTCAGGCTGTGGGGCTTGGGTGCAGAGGTATTTTGTCAAGAGGTTTTCTTGCATTGGAGACTCTCACTTTATTTGGGTGACTTGGAGAGGGGAAGAAAAAGAACAGCAGGGCCACTCTCGGTATAGCCTTGTTGATCCTGAAGTCCTTCTTCGACCAGTTGTCTTTGGCGTTAGTGTTGTCTGGGCCGAACACTCAACAAGTCTTTGTTGTTACCCAGGGTATCGGTGCTGTGAGGCTCCTGGAAGGTCTAGTTTCTCAAAACTCACTGGAGAGACGGGCTCACCTCCTAGAACTACAGTGACCTCCTCCTGGTGAGATGCTCCCTCGGTGGACCCAGTGGTCAGCAAACCGGAGTATAGGACAAGTGTGGGTGGTGCCTACAGATGCAGTGGAGTAGCTCCTCTATACTATGGGAGATGCTGATTGGTTGTTGAAGTGCTGGACAGTTCGCCAATATGCTACAATATGGATCTATCTGAATTAGGCATTAATGTGTCAGATTCTCCAAGGGCACAAATGTTGACATGATCCTGAGGGTCAGTCACCAGTCACCCCTTCCACTTCTGCCAGCGGATTGCATCAGGATGTGTGAATGGCAAATGATCGTGGTATGTCTAGGAAAACACTAGCTCCACTTGGCCATCCTCATCACTGAGCATTTAGAGACCCATTGCCTTGTGGATACCATGAATTACTACATGAAGTAGCATATTTTTGTGTATTCACTATCCCTTTGCATATATATTGCATTATTAATTCTTAATTGGGAATAGCTGTTTGCAAGAGCCATGGGACTGGCTTGTGACATACTTGAGAGATCAGGGGGCATGGCTTAGTAAATATCAAAAGGGGTTACGCATTGGGGCTGCACCACAAAAGTGATGCAACCCCAGCACAAGATCATGAAAATCTGGGCCCTGGGTGTTGCTTTGCCATCCTGCCCATACCCAAACGTCATGGGTTTTTGTTGGCTTCCCTGAAAAATACAGCCACTGCTAGACTGGAAACATACCTAAAGTGTGCCCCACCTATTTTTAAGGCCAGTTGTTGCCTCCTCAGCAGGTTACTGTGATGCTGACTTTTGGTGGCTATTTATTGATAATGAAGGGTCATTGGATGTTTTACCTGTTCCTCTTGGAGAAGGTTCGCCCTACCACCACTAATATTTGATTCACTCTCCCCATTGTGTGATTACGCCTACATGTACTGTACAAGGGAACTATGTGACAAGATTATAGTTTGCCACTTTAGGTTTATGGACATTCCAGCTTCCATAATAATGGACCAGCTTCAGCATCCTCCATCCCATAGACTGCTTAGGTATGTCCCCCTTGTCTTGTTTGATGGTTAAACATCTACATTTAGGCAAGACGTTGACCCTCAACAATGACCTGGCTGAAACTGGTTTGGTCGATGTAGCAACCCTCGTCCCTCATATGACCAGCAACAGCTCAACCTCTCTTTAGATGTTTAACCTGTGAGTCCCATTCCACATCCAGTTGACCATTTGTTGCTCAAACATTGACTCAGTGCAGGAAACCTTTGTAACTGCTACTGAATCCTTTTCTCTTGGGTTATCGATTTTAAAGGTAGCACATTAAACCACCAAACCACCCCTGCCCCCCCAAGTTCTAGATATTTATGGGCCCTAGAGTGACAATACATTGGTTTTTGTCTTTGAAAGGAAGTTTGACAGTCAACAGAATGGATGGGAAGAGCCAGTATCCAGAGGAGAAGGCCCCATAGGTTTGCCCTTCTGGAAGAAACTGTCCTTCCAAGAGTGAAGCTGATTATCCCCTAAGATTTAGGACTATGCTGAGGACTAGCAGGATGAATCGGCTCTCTAGGGGCAAGCCTAGGAAAAAGTCTAACTCGGAGCCATGAAGTCCTGCAGCCCAGGTGAATTGGTCCAAATCAGAGGCATCTCTATGAGTTCTACAAAGGATGTTTCAGAGACGCCCCTAGAGTACTAGACTTGCCCTACCAACCAATAGTTTGCAGCTGCTGGGCCTGTGAACCCTTGGTGAGCAGGATGATGGACGCAGGATGGTGCAACCTCTCTTTACTTTATGGGAATCTGTATCACCTTCCTGTGTCAGAAAGGAACTTGAGGCTTCCCCCTTCAGCCCTGCATTACAGAGGGTTGTTGTGTTGGTTGAGACTGAATGCCATGAATTCATAACTTTTGTAACCCTTGTAATATGCCTCATGGTTCATGAGATCTTGGGTCTCTGTTGCACTCTTACACTTAAACGTTGTGGCCCATTGTCAAAAGTCAACGACAACCATTCTATCTGGTGCAGCCAGACCTGTGGCTTTCTGCACCAATGGAAATCTGTGAAAAAGATTAGCCAAGGCAGGGGCCCCTGAGGTGTGTGAAACATACTGTTTGCCTTTGTTGCTGTCTCCTAGCATCCTCTCAGAGGCCTAGCTTGGTTAGTAAGATTGTGTGAGTGTGAGCATTAGATTTTCTGTCCATCACGCTGGCATATAATGCCAAAATACATCATATGACAAGCTGGGTGCATGAGTGAGGCTCAAGAGGCAGTGGAAAGTGAGAGGAATGCGGATTAATAGTAGTACTAAATGAAAGAAACACAATATTTTGTAAAGTAAACGTTGTTTTTAATGCTTTCAAAAACAAAGATGAGAGAGAGCGAGTGTGTGTTTTTGTCAGTGAATGTATACAAAAATCCCAGGTGAAATACGACAGACACGCACCTCACCATATCTGACTCAAAGCACCTGTACCAACCAATTCATCTGAAAATACTTTTATTAGGGGGGTGTAACACCCCATACACCTCCCCTGGAGCTACGCCCCTGCACCCGCTGACACTTTGAACAATGTATGGGACCAGCCTGGCGCCATCTCCAATCACTTGAACTGTGACCTTACCCTGTTATCTGCACTGGACTTGGCAGGAGCCTCCTGTATCGGCCACCAGTGTGCTTTGGACTTCTTCCTGTTTCCCGTTAGTGTTCCTTTCAGCGGTATTTCATCCACTTCGGTTGATGGTTTATTGCACCCGGAAAATATATACAAATAACATAGAATAGCAGCTGTTCGGCACGGAGTACTTTCTGTGCCTTTGCAGCGTCTGCCTATGATTATATGGAAATCATTTGATTGGTACAATAATACAGAGCTAGCTATGCACGGACATGAATAACACTTGACAACCCACAACTTAGTTTAAGGCTCTAATTGTATACGATTTTCCCAACCACAGAAGGTCGCAGCTAGTCCTCATGTGCTGTCTCTAGAGAAAGGCATCACTATTAAGCACGTGGCGCGGGAAGTCTACATGGAAGTACTACAGTAACAAGGAAGTCTACATGGAAGTATACAGTAACAAGCATTGGCATAGCCAATAGGTCTCGCGTATGGACCTTTGTAAGTGTGCAGCCACGCAGCACATTCTCCTGAGTGCTGTGCCACACAAAAACTACTTCTGCCTTTCTTGAGAAAAGTGTACACAGAATAAATTCATTTAGAATTGTGTGGTGTTAGCTACAGAATGGGACTGCAAAAGTGGCCATCAGGTCTCTGGCTTAAATAGGTAAACTAAAAGACCCATCAGTAAAGCACAGAATGAATGCTTAAGCTACTGGTGCAAACTTCAGTGGTTAGTGGCCAAGCACTCAAACAACTGTTAACAAATAAGGCGATCAAAACACCACTCTCAAAAGTGATCCTCTACCATCGCAAACGTGGTATCCTTTAAAGAAGTTAGTCAATACTTCACAACAAGTCTAGCAAGAAATTGTAGAGGGAAAGTTGACATGCAGTCAGTTCAGTTCATGAAGCTTTATTCGGTACATAATAAAAATGACCACAAAAGCATAGCACAGGCAACAGAATTAAAAATACAAACGTGATTACAAACTCATACTTTTTCTAAAAGCCATTGATTTACATATAAAACTGGCAGTATAAAAACATACATCAGGGTGGTCCAAGTTATACAATAAACACATAGCATCCTCCACATTTAAAACTCCATACTTAAGGAATAATGGTTTTAAAATGGAGATCCTAACATTCTGAAATAGGGGACAAAAAAGCATAAAGTGCATTGTGCTTTGTTTAGAATGTCCATCACATGGACATGGGCCCACAGGGAGCTTTTTAGGGTGGGGGAAGGCCACCAATACATGAGCAATACCAACTCTTAGTCTGGTTAGTACAAATCTGTGAGTTGGCCTAGTTACAACTTTCAGATAACATTGAAATCCCTCAGCAGAGATATATTTATTGTAAATCTTAACAGAAGCGAGGGAATTAGTTATTACTGAACGTTTTTGGGCTTTAAGTAACATAAAGGTATTTTTAAATTCCTGTTTCGCAAGGCCTCTAGGGGGACATTCTACCACATATTTGAGCCAAGGTATCTGCATACAGTTATCTAATGCAAGGCAATCCCTGATTATAAGTTGATTGAACTCTGTCTCTTCCTTAAGCCAAATTGCACGATAAAGTAATAGAGGCCTAAGTGAGGCGAGCTCAGTCAGGTGAAAAACCCCCGCCTCTCTATGGATCAGCTCTGTTGGAGCGGACTTAGGGAGGCACAATAATTTCTTCAGAAAGATATTTTCTTCTAACTGTAGGCAGTCGGTTTTGCAGTAACCCCAAAGCCCCGCCCCCGTAAAGGGCAATGGATACGCTGCGAGCCTTGTAGATTTCCAGCATATCCTTGATGCGTCTGTCCCCTAGCTTAGATGCAAATTTAAAAATACCATAAGAGCTTTTGCTCATCTTAGATCGGACATTCATTAATTCATTCCCCCACCTGCCATCACTGGTAAAAGTTTCCCACAGGTAACAAAAGCTACTCACATTCTGCACTTTAACCCCTTCTATAAAGAAGGAGTGATTTCTACCCCCCTTATTTCCACATATCATCGTGTGAGTTTTGTTCTTATTGATCAACAGTCTCCTGCTCCCGATAAATTCAGTGAATTTATCCATTAAACGTTGCAGACCAACGGGTGTCCGTGACAGGAGCACCGCGTCGTCTGCATATAGCAGGACTGGTACACTATCCCCTGTAACCTGTGGGGGAATCGGCCTTGACAATTTTCAGGGCGGCTTCAACCCCATTAATAAAAAGGGTAAATAAAAGGGGCGCAAGGACACATCCCTGCCTAATTCCCCGTTTCACATTAAAATTTCTTGTACATTCCCCGCTAGCGCCATAGCGGACACATGTTTCCAGCTTGCTATAGAGTCTGGCGAGGAAAAAGATAATTTCTTTCGGGGCACCCATGTCAAGCAGAACTGACCAAAGAAGTGAGTGATTAACCAAATCAAAAGCACTGCTAAGGTCAGCAAAACAGAGATAGATGTTCCCAAGTTTGGCTCTGGTGTACTTGCCTATCAACAGCTCTAAATTCAGGCATTGGTCAAGGGTCCCTCTTCCCTTCCTAAACCCATATTGGGAGTTTGCAAGAACTCCATTTTCATCGGCCCACTCCTCTAGTCTGATAAGCAGGATTCTGCTCATGATTTTGACAGACGAGTCGAGCAGGCTGATGGGCCGGTAGTTACTTGCCAGGGCTTTATCCCCTTTTTTATAAATTGGGACTATGATAGAATCGCCCCATGTTGGTGGAATCGTGGTGGTTACGGCAGCGTTGAGTACCAAAGTAAGTATTGGACCCCAAAGCTGCGGCTGGTCCCTATAGACATCTATCGGGACGCCATCTGGTCCCTGGGCCTTACCACCCTTACTATTCTTAATTCCATTCTCCACCTCTCCCAATGAAATATCTAAAGGCACTACAGGCCACCTTCTATTTTCATTGGGCGTCATATCATTATCTGCGAAAATTGCGGTAAAATGGTTTACCCAATCTTCACTCCCAACATTGGATGAAAGTTGCGGGGTTTTATCGTCTTGGAGGAAGGGTGAATTAATAGTGGACCAAAACAGGCGGCTATCCGCAGTTTTTGCTGCCTGGGTAAGATACTCCCAGGCCTCTTGCTGTAGTTCCCTCTTTCTTTTAGACAGCGCCTGTTTATAATCAAATCTTAATAGTTTGACTCTATTCTTATCCCTTGGGGTAATAGCCAGAGCTTGTTTAAGTTGGGAGAGAAGAGACGTGCAGGCATGGTCAAACCATCCAATCCCTTTCCCTCCTTTATCTAGTTTTTTCCCCATAAAGATGTTATTAATAATAGTGTTAATTTTAAGAAAATGAGTCATAACCTGACAAGACGGGCATCCTAGAGATAGAATATTATCAATGTCCATCTTACATTTAATTATGATTAAAGGTACCACTGTAACCGATTTTTCGCCCTTCCATCTTAGCCTAACCCCGTTGGGCCTGTGTGGCTCTATATTTGCCAATACTCTAATAGGTGACTCAGTTCTAACCATCCATGTAGTTATTTGCAAGCTAATACAATTATGGTCGCTCAGGGAGGATGTATCCCTCACTTTAATTATGCAGTGGGGTACCAAGTTAGATGAGACCATAATATGATCAATGATGGAGTTCGCATTCCTGCCCGTAAAGGTCGGAATTGAACCCTCACTTCCCTCCTGGACAGTGCTCAGTAGCTCTAGATCAAACGAGATCATAGTGCTATTGATGGCCTCTCCATAAGCATTATGCGGGAAGTGGTACATATTCTCCCCATTATTCGTTAGGATCCCACAGACCCTAGAGGAGGATAAACTACAGACTTGTGCATTAAAATCTCCCACCCAAATGAAGGTAAAATTGCATGTTGCTTTGCTTACCAGCTTCATGAGGGCACAGGATAATTCATCTATCGCTTTGTGCCGGGAATTAGTAAAATTATTATTATAAAAATTAATTAGGAGCACATCAGTACCATCCGGTAGACGTGCCCACAGGATTTGCGAATGAGGTTCAACTACCAGATGTTTAATGACAGTCAACTTTACATCTACTGAAATAAGGATAAGGAGACCGCCCTTGGCCCTGCCGTGGCTAGATACGGATGCATCTAAACTGAAGCATGTATACCCTTCCATGTTAGGTTTATCTACACACCACGTCTCCTGCATGCACAGTACATCATATGACCTTACAAAGTCCTCCCATTTTAGTTTATGTGCCTTAGATGCCCATCCGGCAATGTTCCAACTTGCCAAGTAAATCCCCGCAGAGTGGCTGTTGTTGACAATATCAACAGTATTATTGGAACCATTACTCATCTTGCTATGTTCGAATACCGGCCCGCCTATGTGAGTACCTATGGCACTCCCAATAACGTTCCCAAAATCCTCAGTAATCTCGATAGCATGCTGAACTACTAACCCGCTTTTGGGATTACCCATAATGGCAGAGGGTAGATCTTCTTTTACCTCACTTAAATTAATCTTGTTAATACTCAGTATAACGTCCCTTTCAGTCCCAGGTCCTATCTGATGTCAATCGTTTTGGTCCATGAAACTCAGGGACTGGTACCTGTTCTGAACTGGGACTTGGTAGACCATCCCATTAATAGGCAAGAAAATACTATCACAGGTGGGTACAAAATTGGGAGTGTGTGTTACAAATCCGTTCCCACCAGGGACAGGGTTCGACATAGGCATAGGCAAGATGGGTCTGCCCCCGGTAAGACCAGAGCTGAAAGTGGGCAACAAAGATCTATTTCCAGTAGACAAAAAATTAGAATTGAAAGCCCCCTCTCTAAAATTAGCAGAGGGCAACCTGCTAAGATGGTTATAAAAATAGCCCAATGATCTTGCGACGACCTCGGTCTCTGACTGTGTTAACGCAGCTGCTCTAAGTAAGACCGTCGCAACATGTTGCGGGTGTTGGAAATTAATAATCACACAGTCACCCCCGCAGGTCTTCCGAGTATTCCCAATTCAGTTAACCCTTCTGATAGATAACATTTGATCAGAGTAGCCAACTGGATAACCGCAATGGCGGTTTAACCATGATACCGTTTTGTTTTTTAAAGAAACTCCGGACTCCTGGGGATATGGGGTCTGGTCTAAAGCCGGGACGTTAGTTAGGACCACAACATAGGGCACACACTCTGGGGGGAGGTCTACTGGTCGACTATTTGTGTTTGCAGGCACCCCATCGGTGCCCCCCGTGGCAGCTAGCTTAGCTGACACAGCTGGCGCCGGCATGGTCCTGGCCCTATTTGGTACTGGTGATGTTCTTACAACAGAATTTACACCTGCAGGTGCTATGGCCGCTGGTGCAACCAACGGCACCTGCATGGGTCGACCCGTATTACGTGCTGGTGGAAGTTTGGGGAAGTTCAATATAGGTGTTGTCTGTGATAGTTGTTTTCCCACATTAGTGCCAGGGGGGCAGTATTCACGTTGCGAGGTCTTTCCTTATCTTGGTTAGGTACAGATTGAGGGCATATAACATCTCTTACAGTTAATATAGGTTTATCAAATTTGGCTACATGCTGGTCCACCAAAGCCCCCAATCTCAGTACTTCGGCCGACAATACATCAATTTTAGCTAACAAAGGCTCCACAACCAACTTCAATTTGTCATCAATGGAACTCACTAACAAATCGAATTGGTTAATATTAATGGAAACACCGTTGTCCTTAGTCGGGGCCCCTTTATCGCCAATATTCTCCTTGTGTGTGGAGTCCTTTTTCCCCCTAGCCGAATGGCTTCCCCGTTTGAGAACAGGTTTCCTGCATGCTCTCATAAATCGTGTAGCCCTGGCGGATTGTAGCGGGGTACCTTCCGGAGTCTCAGATGGATTTGGTTCGCCCTCCACTGCAGTAGGATCATCAGGGGCCTCAACAACAGTGAATTCCACATTAATACAGGTATTATCAGTCTCGGCTGGCATATTAGTGTTATTAGTGTCAATATTATCCTCTTTAGTGGGGTCCAATGGTGAGGCCAAAGGGAGATCAGGTAAGTTATCTTTACCTAGCGATTTCCTTCTGTCGCTATTAATTCTGGTGACTACTTTCAGCAGGTAGTTATCTGGTAGGGTAGTTTGAATAGACATGTTGGCGATATCTCAAAAGCAAAAACAGTTAGGAAGCCATACACAAGAGTTTAGGCAAATGTTAGCCCGTGTAAACAAGCACTGGTACTCACAATTATAACTAAGGGGGCTGGCCCGTCCCGTCCCTGGTCGTCCCCGGACGGCCACAGACGGCCCGCCCTCTGCCCGGGCTCAGCCCGGCTCCGCCCGCGCGCGTCCGCGACACGGAGGAAGCTCTCGGTATTTCTGCGCCTCTGGGCGCGCTCCGCGGGAAGTGGGCGGTGTTAGGCTGCAGGGCAGGCTGGGAGCTGTAGTTCTCCCCACTCAGCGGCCGAGTGATGGTAGCTACTCGGCGGCGGGGGAAACCAAACCACAGCGTCAGGAACCCAGCGCTGCCAGGGACCACAGGTGAAGCGTGCTACCCCCTCGCAAATACAAATGCCTCCCGCTCCTCAGTGGAAGCTCTCGGTATTTCTGCGCCTCCGGGGGCGCTCCGCGGGAAGTGGGCGGTGTTAGGCTGCAGGGCAGGCTGGGAGCTGTAGTTCTCCCCACTCAGCGGCCGAGTGATGGTAGCTACTCGGCGGCGGGGGAAACCAAACCACAGCGTCAGGAACACAGCGCTGCCAGGGACCACAGGTGAAGCGTGCTACCCCCTCGCAAATACAAATGCTGACATGCATTTTCTAGATGGCAGTCAACTACAGTTGACACCCTTGATACCAGTTTCAGCAGAGAGGGCCACATGTGTAAGAAACATAGATCATACTCACCCTTTAAGCAAATGTAATGCATAGTACTGCGAACTACATTGATGGCAGGTAAGACATCAATATCCAGTCTGTTTGCCAACGGTGTAAAGGCTAAGAGTCATTTTATGGTTTGAGAAACACTCCTAAATAGTCGTCTGGTCATGGTGCATCAGTCCCTTGCTGAACAGACATGAGATTTAAAAAAAACTACACAGCAATTTAGCCCCAATTGCTTTCCAAAGAAAAATGCCTTTTCAGCATTAAACCTGTCAGCTTTATATGAAGCAAGGATAAAAATAAGCCCATGACAAACATTCAAGAAAGAGCTGCCGCATGATGTCAAGCAAATCACAAACAAAACACTGTACATCTCATAGCACTGCAAGTGAAGCATCATGCTTGCAAATACATAAAGCACACAAAGATGGGCGCTTAAATAACATTGCAAGAACACCGCAAAGTGAAAAAGGTGGATATTTAAGACCAACCCTACAACAAAAAGTAAGTAGCTGGGAGGAACATGTAAATAGAATCAGCTTTAACATAGAGGAGTATTAAGTCTAGTCTTTCACAAGGAGCTCATCCACACTCAAAGTAGTACCCTTCAATGCCAAGAACTACAACACCTTACTTCAAGTCTGGGAACTCCAAGGCTGGTCTCCAGACTGTGCTTCCTAGCATACTGTGGCCCCAAAAGATCTAAGATTAACCCTAAATCCAAAACATCAATGAAGTGGAAGAAGACATGTACACTTAACTGTGCCTTAGCTGAAATGAATGTGTTAAAACATTGTGTTTTGAAAGGCTACGACATACTATTTCGGTCATTGGATATTCTAAATCATGTAGGCATGTATACATAGCTTGTTCCAATAAAAGGCCTCCTCCATAAAAAAAAAACGTTGGAATGGCCATTGATGAACATGATATTTACAACCAACAACCCACACATGTCATCTTAATTCAAAGAAGTCGCTTTTCATGTTTTTATGATGTAATTTACTGTCCATATAAACAACAATGTTCATCAAGATTTTACTACCTAAAGAGAATGTAAGTTATTAGGGTGATGTAATCAATAGATGCAGTCAACAATAAATATAAGTATGCATACAGACCTTATTTACACATTTGCATTGAAGAGCTTTTTTTGTATACATTTTTTTTGTAGGACATAGAAAAGCATTGCAAACAATGACCTGTAAATTCATATACTCATTGTGTGAGTTGAACACATTTTGCTAGTGGTGAAGGTTAATAGCAAGGAGATGTGATCAAACAAGGTTATGACACCAAACGATGTACATTCAGTATGTAGAGCACTTGTTATAAGTAAAGTAAACAGTAGGCCTGTTGGTATACTACTGGCCTGGTGCAAGTCATGAGCTTATGATTATAGTTACGAGGTTTGTCCATAAATTTGAATGTAGTTTGCATGTTTTTTCACAATTCATAAAAAAGTCATACAAATTAAATGCAACCATAGTTGTCATCATTCTCTGGCTTCAAAGCAAGTTTTAATCACTGAAAAATTTTTATGTTCCTAAATGAAACTTAATTTCTAGCATGCATTTTAGGACCAATATAAAATGTAAATTAGGTTCTATAACTGTGCTAAGTAAATGATTATAAGCTAAATGTGAAGTTCATGTGTGTGAAGGTTTCGTGTAAAAATCACACACCATTTCATTTCCACGCAAACCTTTTAGTTCACAACTGTTAAAAATTAGGTCTCCAGTTGGCAGAGGTCCAAGTAGAGACCACAATCTGAGTCAGCCTAAGTCAGATACACAACATAAATTAACCTGTGCTCACCCTCTGGTAGCTTGGCACAGAGCAGTCAGGCTTAACTTAAGAAGCAATGTATAAAGTATTTGTTCAAGACTTTAATTACAGTATCACAGTGAAAACACCACAGTTTAGAAAAATAGAGAATATTTATCTGAGTAAAACAAGAGCAGAATGACAAAAATCCAATAAGTAGAACTTGAGATAAGAATTTTTAGAGAATTAACTGCAATATAGTGCTTAAAAGCCAATAGCGCTTAGGGGTTACTTAAGGTCGTGCTGGACTGGGGTAAATCCAAAGTTCAGGCTGACCTCGGTGGAGGGTATGCTGGCCACAATGCCCAAGCAGGGCACAGTGAAAAAGTACCTTGGATGGAGCAAGACATGATGCTTCAGTTCCAATCCATGCAGTCGGGCAGAAGGGTTGATGTTGTGCCTTGCAGTTGAGTCCCGCGTTGGCGTCAAACTGCTTACAATAGAGATGCTGTGTTGTTCAGCCTCGCTGTCGGGTCCTGCGTCATCTTCGAGACGCTCTGGGATGTCCATGAATTGGCAATGCGGTGGCGTCAAATATCGCTGTCGGGTCCCACGTCGTCACCGAGCCACGCAAGGATGTCCTTGAATCAGAGCTGCATTGGTACTGAAGGGCACTGCGTCAGTTTGGATCGGCACAAAGTCATCACTACATCGATTTTTGTAAAAAAAACAGCTGCCAAACCCACTTTCAAGGCCCAGGACTGAACTGGCACCTCTTGGCAGGGCAGGACTCACAGTTGACAGAGTTCAGGAGCTGAAGCAGAATTGAAGGAAGTCTTTGATGGACCGGAGCCTTCAAAAAAGGAGACAAGCCAGCAAGCCCTAGCAGAACTTGGGTTTAAAGATGTAGACAGCAGGTACCGTCTTTCTCATTCCCAGGCAGGAAGCAGCAGGCAGCAGGTCAACACAGCAAAGCAGGTAGCACAGTGGCAGTCCCCCTACAGCACAGCAATCTACAGGCAGCAGTTCAACACAAAAAATTATTTAGCAAAATCCAGTCCCTCCCACAGCACAGAAGCTATTCTTCCTGGCAGAATGTTCTTAGTTCCAGCAGTGGTCTGAAATCATGGTATCAGAGGTCCGGTACTTATACTAATTTGAGCCTTTGATGTAGGGAGACTTCAAAGAGGTGCTTTGAAGTATGCAAGGCCCGCCTTTCCTGCCCTGGCCTCAGACTCATTACAGGGGTGGTATGCAACCCTTCGTGTGGGAACAGGCGCATGGCTGCTCAGTCACACCTACTCTGCCTTTGTGTGTGGTTGTCTAGAGCGCATGCAGGAAGCCAGCTGACACCCACCCCAGTCATGTATTTCAGGGACAAGTAGAAGGTGCCAAATGGTTTAAGTAAGAAAATGCCATCTTTGTAAAAGTGGCATTTTCAGAACTACAATTTAAAAACCAACTTCATAATAAGTTGCATTGTTAAATTGTGAGTCTAGAGACACCAAATGAAATTTTCTATCTTGTCCCAAAGGGAAACTGCAGGTATACTGGGCCTTGCTGTAATGAAACATGAATTTTAGAGCAATTCACTACCAGGACATGTAAAACCTAAAATTACATGTTCTTCTTCTTAAATACACCGCATCCTGCCCTTAGGGCTGCCCAGGGTCTACCATATGAGTGCCCTACATTAATAAAAAGGAAGGTTTGGGCCTGGCAAGTAGTTTAACTTGCCAGGTCGAAATGGCAGTTTAAACTTGTACACACAGGCTTTGCAGTGGCAAGCCTGAGTCATGTTTAAAATGCTACTTAAGTGGATGGCACATCAGTGCTGCAGGCCGACAAGTAGCATTTAATTTACAAGCCCCGGGCCCATGGACTATACTTTGCTAGGGACTTCTGGGTAAATTAAATATGCCAATTGTGGTTACGCCAATGCTACCATGTTTAGTGTAGAGAGTGAATACCCTTTAGGACTGGTTAGCTGTGGTAAAGTGCCCAGAATCCTAAAGCAAGCAAACATTAAGTCAGCAAAACAGGACGTCATAAGGTAAAAACACAGGGGAAAAATCGCCAAGGGTGCCAGGTCTAATAACAACCACTTATAATGTTCCTAAAACATAAATTTGTTGGCAACAATAATTCATTTTCAAAAAACAAATATTTCCAATGCACACACACGCTCACTCTCATATACATACAGATGCAAACATACTAATTATATGAAACCTCACAGCATTAATTCATATGGAATACTTTTCTAGTCACAATATGCTTAAAATAATTCCCAAAACACTTATACACGTGTACACATATATATACTTATTTCAAAAAGCCATTCAGTATTCACCCACTTAAAATTGACCCGATTCATATAAAAGCCTAAAAGTATTTGCACAGATTTCCATTTACATCCTGAATGTAGTTTCAGGTTCTGTTTAATTCTCAAATATTCTCAGTAGTGCACCTGGAAACCTGTTTGAGGTGTAGATTTCGAGGCGAACTACTGTGAATTTTATGTGATATCTCTCATAAGCTCTTATTCTCTCTGTGCAAATTCCTACGTAGCGTAGAATGATGCGCAAAGGTAAGGGAGCCCACTATTATTCCCTCTCTTCATCACCTTACATAGCATAGAACAACGCACAATGGGGATCTGCCCATACATTTCTTTACTGTTTTCTTCCCTGCATTGAAAATATATTTTTCCAGTGGTGATAGCCCTTCTCTAAGCACCCCAGCATATCTGAGCATGAACTATACTCCTTTCCACCCTGAGTTGTAGTAACTCCAGTCATTTTGTGAATGTTCACATACGTGTTTGTGAGTGCTCACAAACAAACATGGCAAACCAAACCATGTTACACTCACTTCACATCCCTTGTGTGGAAGTTACTATTGCAGATTTCTCAGTGCAGATTTCCTAGTGCTCATCGCGGAATCCTTTTGTGAATTCCTTTTAGGCATGAACGAGGTATATTCAGCTGCCAACTTACTTTTATGTCTGAAAATACTTTTCTGAATTGTACTCAGAATGTTTTTGCGATTACTACTATACCTAAATGTAAAACAAAAGTATACTTTTTCAAGTAGGACGACAGAGAAGCAAAGTAACAAAAACAACTGCAATAAAATGTATTAGAACATTGGAATGTGGAGCACTCCATTCAATACAATGGAGTGTTCCATGCTTCTACAGGCAGGTAAAAGCCAGCAGAGCAACATTCCAAGGCCCTTTGGTTCCCGAGGGGATTTCAATCTCCTCCGGCTCCGAGATTGCCTTGGTTTAATTTGTTAGAACATTCAGCCCTCTAGTGGCAGAGGGGCAGATGTATCAAGATTCAATTTTGCGATTCCTAAAAAGCGATTTTTAAGGAATCACTATTTAGAAATCGCAAAATGGAATGTATGAATAAAATCGCTATTTTTTTGCGATTCCTTACATTTCCTTATTTGCGAAATCGCATTTTGCGAATTCGCAAATAAGGAATAATTTCCCATGCATTCCTATGGGCCTGGCCCATAGGAATGATTTTGAACTAATTCTCAAATTGCGAATTCGCAATTTGCTAATCGCAATTTGAGAATTATTTCCAGGGTGCAGGGGTGTCTTAAAGACACCCTGCTGCACCCCTGAAATGTACATATGTGTGCATATGGCGCACATACATGCCCCATGGGCATGTGTGCGCGTCACATGCCACCTTAAAAAATGCAAAATTGTGCATTTGTTGAGGACTTCGCAAATTACCATCAACTACAAGTTGGTGGTAATTTGCGATTCCTTAGCCAAAATTCGCTAAGGAAAAATATTTCATACATAGCATTTAAGGAATCGCAAAATTGCGATTCCTTAAATGCTATGGCAAATTAAAGAATCGCAAATCTTTCCGATTTCTTCAATTGCGATTTTTTGATACATTAAAAAGGACCAATATAAAATGTAAATTAGGTTCTATAACTGTGCTAAGTAAATGATTATAAGCTAAATGTGATGTTCATGTGTGTGAAGGTTTCGTGTAAAAATCACACACCATTTCATTTCCACACAAACCTTTTAGTTCACAACTGTTAGAAATTAGGTCTCCAGTTGGCAGAGGTCCAAGTAGAGACCACAATCCGAGTCAGCCTAAGTCAGATACACAACATAAATTAACCTGTGCTCACCCTCTGGTAGCTTGGCACAGAGCAGTCAGGCTTAACTTAAGAAGCAATGTATAAAGTATTTGTTCAAGACTTTAATTACAGTATAACAGTGAAAACACCACAGTTTAGAAAAATAGAGAATATTTATCTGAGTAAAACAAGAGCAGAATGACAAAAATCCAATAAGTAGAACTTGAGATAAGAATTTTTAGAGAATTAACTGCAATATAGTGCTTAAAAGCCAATAGCGCTTAGGGGTTACTTAAGGTCGTGCTGGACTGGGGTAAATCCAAAGTTCAGGCTGACTGCGGTGGAGGGTATGCTGGCCACAATGCCCAAGCAGGGCACAGTGAAAAAGTACCTTGGATGGAGCAAGATTTGATGCTTCAGTTCCAATCCATGCAGTCGGGCAGAAGGGTTGTTGTTGTGCCTTGCAGTTGAGTCCCGCGTTGGCGTCAAACTGCTTACAATGGAGACGCTGTGTTGTTGAGCCTTGCTGTCGGGTCCTGCGTCATCTTCGAGACGCTCTGGGATGTCCATAAATTGGCACTGCGTTGTCGTCAAATATTGCTATCGGGTCCCACGTCGTCACCGAGCCACGCAAGGATGTCCTTGAATCAGCGCTGCATTGGTACTGAAGGGCACTGCGTCAGTTTGGATCGGCACAAAGTCATCACTACATCGATTTTTGTAAAAAAAACAGCTGCCAAACCCACTTTCAAGGCCCAGGACTGAACTGGCACCTCTTGGCAGGGCAGGACTCACAGTTGACAGAGTTCAGGAGCTGAAGCAGAATTGAAGGAAGTCTTTGATGGACCTGAGGCTTCAAAAAAGGAGACAAGCCAGCAAGCCCTAGCAGAACTTGGGTTTAAAGATGTAGACAGCAGGTACCGTCTTTCTCATTCCCAGGCAAGAAGCAGCAGGCAGCAGGTCAACACAGCAAAGCAGGTAGCACAGGTAGCACAGTGGCAGTCCCCCTACAGCACAGCAATATAAAGGCAGCAGTTCAACACAAAAAATAATTTAGCAAAATCGCAGTCCCTCCCACAGCACAGCAGCTATTCTTCCTGGCAGAATGTTCTTAGTTCCAGCAGTGTTCTGAAATCATGGTGTCAGAGGTCCAGTACTTATATTAATTTGAGCCTTTGATGTAGGGAGACTTCAAAGAGGTGCTTTGAAGTATGCAAGGCCCGCCTTTCCTGCCCTGGCCTCAGACTCATTACAGGGGTGGTATGCAACCCTTCGTGTGGGAACAGGCACATGGCTGCTCAGTCACACCTACTCTGCCTTTGTGTGTGGTTGTCTAGAGCGCATGCAGGAAGCCAGCTGACACCCACCCCAGTCATGTATTTCAGGGACAAGTAGAAGGTGCCAAATGGTTTAATGCTATTTGTTTATTTCCAGTACTATGCCAATTTTACCATATTTTAGGGGTCAGAACACATACACTGAGGACTGGACTGGGTGCCACCATACACAGAGCTAAAAAAAACAGCTGTTCCAGTCATCATAAAACAAATGGTGTGATCTCGCAAAAATAATGTTTTTCTCACAAGTTTTAACTAGCTGTCCTACATCATAGACATATTAGTTTGTAATAATATACCAGGTCATGTCAACAGAGCTGTTTAAGGCATGGCCAAAGTGGACAATTTTCCATAGCCTCCATATTCCAAGGCCCACAGAAAAGTAAACTAGGCAGTCGGAAGTCTTGCCATAATATCATTGCTCATAAAAAACAGCCTCTTTCTCTAATATGACTACTGAGCATGCCTAACAGAAACTTAGGGCAAGATTTACTAAGAGTTTGGGTGAGGGTAAAGTCACACAAAGCGAAGCAAAGCAGTCCAAAGTCTTGCAAGGGTATTTACTTTCAAGTGCATAAAATAGTTTGCGCTGTAAAGTTGCCCTTTCCTCAGAGCAAGAAGCTCTTTGCACTGCTTTGCATCACTTAGTATCAAGAGAGAGCTACCTGGGTTTTACCTTGGCATATTAACGCTAGCACCTTATGAAATGTGAATGCAAAGCCCAATCTACTAACATAGCGAGACTGGGCTTTACATAAAAAAGTAACTCCTGCTTGAAGCAGGCACTAGCACAAATAAATGTTTTTCTTTCCCTAAACAATCTACAGTTGTATTTGTACCGCGCTGTTCAGCACACATAACTTGTGTGGAATGTTTAACCGCATCAATGCGGCGGCTTTTCCCGCTGTACGCGGCAATTTTAAAATTACAGCGTTACATGACGAGCTCAGCTCGTCATGAGCGCACGGCAGGTTACGCTCATGACGAGCTGAGCTCGTCATCAGCCTGGAAGGGGTTAAGAAATGTCTAGGTATACGATTTGGTATAGGAAGAGTGCTCATAGTACAAATCCTAGGCTAAAGAACAAGCACACACCTCTATGTCATGGTGCACTGGTTGCAGATAGCACTTGTGTGCCAGCACATAGGTAGTGAACAGGGCCTCTGGAATTGTGTCGCAGAGGAGGACCAAATATTGGGCCCGAGTTGACTAAATAATGTGGCAAGAAAAGGCAAATTATGTGGCCTAATGCGGCACATTATGTGATAACATTACTTCATTATTTAGATATTTTTACACCGGATAAAACTGTCTATCAAAATAGTATCAATTTAACACCCACATATGGCAACAAGCAACTGAAAGATGACCAGTCACCTTTGTGAAAAGCCTTCTGGTGTGCAGTAACATGAGTTGATCCATTTCTATTCTAATCTTATCTAAGCGATTTGTAAAGCGCATGGCTTCCTGAAAGATTCCCAGCGCTGATCCAAACCAGCAGATAATTGAGACCAACCCATCTGATAGCTGAGCATGGGACAGTTATTTAACAAATATTCATGTTTGAAGAGCCTTTCTGAAGTCAGATTCGGAGTCCATCTGACACAGTACGAGTGGCAGGGAGTTCCATAGTCTAGGCACTAGGTGTTTGAAGGAATAACCACCCTATCTAGATCTGAGAATTCTAGGTGTCTTTGCAAGAAAGGAGGAGCAGGATCTTAGAAAACTTCCAGGGTTATAAGGTTTGATGAGAGCACAAGTAATTTGAGGATCCTTTCTGTGAAAGGCCCTGTGCATGATGCACAGAGATTTGAACAGTACCCTTTGCTCTATAGGATACCAATGAAGGTCGGCCAAGGCCCTACTTGTAAACAGGTGCCTTGGGATTTTAAAGAGGAGATGAGCAGCAGCATTTTGGATGGTCTGTTACCTTTTCTTAATCTTGTGTGGGGATACTGGATATAGGGAGTTCTTATAGTCCAGCCAGGAAATGACCAGGACCTGAACAATGAGTCTTCATGACAAAGGGGTCAGGAGATATATTACTTTCCTTAGACTGCTGAGTATTCCAAAACACTTCACTGCCAGTGTATTGGCCTGTGCTTCCATTGTGAGTGTGTCATCTAACCAGTTACTAAGATTTATTTTTTTGTGCTCTGTGTGGCCCCAAGACATTTCGGCCACTGGAGTAACTCCCTCTTGGCTTTGTTGTTTCCCTAACAACATGAGCTCCGTCCTGTCACCGTTTAGTTAGAGGGAACAGTTGGCCATTCAGTTGGCGACCTCCTTAAGGCAAGGGACAAGTTGTTTACGGTTTGAACCTTGTTCTGGAGCGATAGATACAACTACTTATGTATAGTCTACATACAATATTTTGGTCAGGCCAAAAGATTGGACTAACTCTGTTAGGGTGCGCATGTAGAGGTTAAAAAGAGAGTTGTTGCTCAATGTGGAGCCATGTGGTGCTCCACATTTCAGGCATACGATGTCTGAAAGAGTTATTTGGTCCAATACCTGTAAGGTTCTGCCTTTGAGGAAGGACGTGAGCCATTTTAGTGCATTGCCACCTATCCCTAACTCAGCGAGCCTCTTGATAAGTTTTGTGTGTTCTACCAATCAAAAGCCACACTTAGATACAGGAGGATGATTGCTGCTGAGCCTCCCTGATCTAGAAGTTGCCCAAGTTCTTCTGTTATGGCTAGCAGTGCAATCTCAAACTGTGCTGTGGTCTTAAACCCATGTGGGTGTAGTGGAAGAATTTGTTGGATTCCAGAAAGATGGAGAGATATTGGCTGGCGTGCTGCTCCAGGATTTTGGATACACCTGAGAGATGGGTCTGTAATCTCCCCGGCACGAGGGGGGTCTAAATTTGACGTCTTCAGCAGTGGCTTTACAAATGCATATTTCCATTGTTCGGGGACTGTGCGAGAAGAAAGTGACAGGTTCAACAGTTCAAATAGGGCTTGAAAGATGCTCTCCGGGCCTTATGCTAGTAATTGGGGAGAAGGTGGCTGGATCAAGAGGGGAGCCTGACTTCACCTTGTTGATTTGATTGTTGATAGTGAGTGATGGGAGGAAGGCCAAAAGGCCAAGATCTTGTCAGACTGGGGGCGGAGTACCTGCAGGGGTCTTATCTCTTTTATATTGTTGTGGAACAACAAATAGATGTCTAGAATGTTTTGTGAGAAGAAGGAGCTGAGTTCATTGCAGCAGGCGACTGAAGGTTCTAGGGATGGGCAGTCAGTGTTCACTTCTATGAGTGATTTCAAAATTAGAAAGATTTCCTTTGTCAGTTTGAGGTGCTGTCAATTTTAGTGGTTTAGTAGTTTGCTTGAGAGTCTCTAATCTCAGAATGGTAGAGGCTTATTGCTTCACAGTGTTCTCACTTACTCAATTAGTCGTAATATTTCCTCTGTTTCCTTTCTAGATTTTTGCACTGTTTCTTGAGTGTTACTAGATAAGAGATAAGGGGAGAATCACAGGGATTTTATTTTGTGCTGTGAGCCTTTGTGGGTCTTTGCCAGGAGGATTTGGTCTAGGAAATTACTGATCCAGTTAAGAAAATCAGAATTTTCCCTACAGATATGTTCCCCCAAGTCAGGTTTGAATTTACTGTGATTGGTCGTCCAGAGTACATTATCTAGTTTGGGCCAGCAGCGGTCCTTCATCTTAGACCAGGGAGGAGCACTGGGAAGGTGGGGAAGGTACAGGATGATAGGAATCAAGTAGTGATCGGACCAAATGACTGGGATGGATTACAGGACCTGCAGGTTGGGGGTGGTGCTAAAAAGCAAGTCAATGCTGTGCCCTTTCTCGTGGGTAGTACCCTTGACCTTTTGTTGAATTGTAGACTGGTAAGATCCTGAGAAGGCTTTTAGCAGAGCCCACAGTGCTGTCCTCAGCATGAATGTTGAAGTCTCCCAGCAGGGAAAAGTTGGTTTTGTTCAGGGCCATATCCACAACTGTCTCTGGGAGTGTGTTGAGTAAATGGGAGGGGGCCAGGTTGCTTGTAAAGTAGGACCCCAGAGGAGGTGAAAGTTAGGTTAAGGGAGATGGCAAATAGAGGCTTTCAGTCTTGCAGGGTGAAGGGGGTGAAAATGTCATTAAGCTTGTCTTTAAGGGTAATGGTGATGCACCCCATCTACTTTGTTTGCTCAGTCTTGCTGGGTGATGTGGTATCCTAAAGGTAAAGCCTGGTCAGAGCCCTTGTGTTGCCAAGTTTCTGTCAAAAACAGTATGTCTGGGCTATTCTCCTGAATCAGGGAGAAGACATCCAGTTTGTGACAAACTAGTTTGAGCTAGAAACAAATTTAATTTTTGTTAAAATATGCAGATTATGCAGCCTATGATGAATTGTGTGGGAAATGTGGCAAATCCATGATTATGAGAAACTCACTGCATCTACAGACCTGCATAATATCAGTGGCCTTGGTAGTGAGTAGCAGCAAGCCATTTTTTATAAATATGGGTTTGTGCTACTTTCTCCCCCTTCTGCAATGCGGCTCAGCAACTTTGGTTGCTGCACCGCATTCTACTAAAACATAATAAATCTGTCACTTGGTTTGCATTCCTGGCCTACTCATCCTTAACCCTCGTACTCTAAAGCTGTTGTCAATTACATTAAAAAATAGTCTTTCCATGTCATTTCTCTCTCCTTATTTCACCTCACCTCTTCTACCTTAGTCCTCTCTCTTAACTTCTATATTTCTATTTGTTTATAAACTTTCACCTTCACCCTCTCCCTCAATATCAGTTTTCTCTACTCGATCTCTTTCTTAATATACCCAATATGCCTCAGTCGACTTCATTTCCATTTGCATCTCTCTCATGACCGTGCCTCGCCATCACTCACTGTGCCCACATCTATATCTATCACCATAGATCCTCTCTATACCTCAACTCCCTTTAACTCATTCCTCTCTCTGTACCTCATTGCTCTTCCTACATTTAACCTCCCTCTATCTCTCCTCCACCTACTTCACTTTTCGCACAACCTAATTTCTATATTTACCTCACCTTTGTCTCTCTCTCCATGATCTATAATGTTACCTCTCTCTCAGCTCTTTCTCTACCTTACCCTCCCCCTCACATCTCTATTTTATTTTTTCCCTATACTCATCTCCCTCACTACCACACTTCTTCCTACCTCACAACTCTCGCTCTCACTACCTAACCTTTCACATGTATCTCTCCATTAGTTCACTGCCTCGCCTCTCCACCTCTCCAACTCCCCTTTTTCTTGTTTGTTCTACCTCTGTTCCCTTTCTATCACCCCATTATATATATTACTCCTTTCTGACTAGTACTATTTCTCTACCTCTACCTTTTTTACCTTTCATCAACTCCTCTCTTTCTCTCTCTGACAAGCACATATCTCCTCTCTGGACCTCCTTCTCCAGTTCAACTCACTCCTCCACCTCAACTAATTGTCTCATCCTCGTTCTTTGTAGATCTCTCTACCTGACCATTTCTTCCTCTCACAAATCTTAACTTCTGTATAAACCTCACCTCTCTATCTCTATTTCATGTATGTCTCTCAACTTCCTAATTTCAGTCTACACTGCATTTCTCTTTGTACCCTTCATTGCTCTTGCTACTTTCTTTATTCTCCACTACTCTATTTACCTGACCCATTTTTATATACCCCTTTTGATTTTTCTCTCTTCATCTCTTTTTTCCCTAAAGTCTGTTTGTCTACCTCTAACTCTCTCTGCCTTTACCCTTTGGTGTCTAATTCACCTCATTTTCTATGTTATCTCTCTTTACTTCATGCACTTAATTACTGTACTCCTCTGTCTCTCTCTACATTTATTTCCACCTAGCTCTCTCTTACTCTACCATACTGTAAAACCGTACCTGTTTATCTACCTCTCATTCTCTGCCACATCTTCGTCTTTCTCTTATTTTATCATTCATTCTGGCTACATCCTCTTTCTCAGTTTATTTTACTTCTCTCCCTAACTCACATATATTTCTACATCATCTCTATCTCGACCCCCTTCTCCCTCTACTTCAGGACTAATACTGTTCTCTTTATGTCTATGTCCATCCTCTGTATCCTGCCCCAACCCATTTCTCTTAGTCAGCACAGCTATAGGTAACTGTCTAGCCAAGAAGTCCAAGCATTTAAAGAGGTGAAGAGTTACAAGGCAACTGAAAAGAAATTGGGAGAACATTATTAGATTGCTACCCAATTGTATGGGAAGAGTCTGTGACCAATGCTTTGATTTTCACTGTTGCAGCAAGAAGTGAAGGCATTTCATTTAGGAATATTCTAGTTATTTTACAAAGAGAGGGGGGTCTTAGTTAGTGAATTCTAAAGCCACCATTCAAATTAATTGAAACCACGATGCAGTCAAAGCATTCACAAATAAGCGACAATTTGGAAGAGTCTATGCTAAGCGACAGGTACCCCAATGTAAAAGGAGACTATTAGAAGTTTATGTTTACACGGGTTATCTTTTAATGAGTGTTTTTGAGTTTTGTTTGTTTGTTATTTGACATTAATTGCATGAAGGTGGAACATAAATAACATAATGTATTATGTCCTTCCAGGGTCTATTTTCATATGCACAAATATTTTGGTCTGACAAATATATTTGAAGGAAGACCGAAACGTCGACTTGACTGTCTGTTTCCCCAATCATCTCATGTTTACATGACAATAAATTGTTCAAATATGACAATTGTTTATTGTTTGATTAATTGAGGAACTGACATGTTTATTCATGTTTATTCATGAAGTATAGGTCAGAATATATAGGACCTTTTTCATGTCTCTGCATTTGATCTTATGAAATTTACTTGTATGTACCCTATCAAATAAATTTATAAATTTTGAAAAGATATTCCAGTGTTTCTCTATTATTTGCTCTGTTATTTCTTCTAAATTGTTGCTTATTTGTGAATGCTTTGACTGCATCGTGGTTTCAATTAATTTGAATGGTGGCTTTAGAATTAACTAACTAAGACACCCCTCTCCTTGTAAAATAACTAGAATATTACTAAATGAAATCCCTTGCAGGCACCCTTTACCAGTGAATACGATTTATGCCCAAGCCTCCAAGGGTATATTGGGTAAACTCATTGTTACAGTTCAGAAGTGAAGGGAGTTATATCTGTGTTTATAAATATAGAACTAAAGCTAGAACGTCAAGCACTATGTGCATATTTCTTATTTGTTATTATTCACTAGTCCACTAAATATATATCAAGTCTGTTTTATTTCTTGTAATCATTTGCTTTTGTCAACCTAATGTTTTATTTTGTCTTTTTATTGTAGTTCAAAGCTTTTGATTCCCTTGGTTGACTTGCAGTTTCAGTATTGATAGATCTGAAGTTTGTGTGGTTGCATGTGTTTGGTTAGAAACAGGTTTTTTTCAATGCTTACTTCAAATGAGTATCAATGTCCTGCATAAATGTTTTTTTTAACTGTTGAAAAATTGCTGCATATTTATCTTCTGTTTTATTGTGTGTCAAATTCACTTTGGCTTTGTGCAAGATGACTATTTTGAAGTAAGTAATTCTTTATTGCTCAGTTAATTAAAACCATTGCAAACAGTTACATGTAAAACAACATATGTACATAAAATACTGATTAATCTGGTGCCGCCCTTTTTATAAATGAGATTGTTATAAATTATGTTAAAAATATTAAAACAGGTTTCATGAGACTACAAAGTACATTGTGGAAAGTTTAGGCTTCATTAGTGCTGTCAATAGATTAAGATTTTGAAGTCATTATATTACCCAGTGTCTATGTTAAAATATTTGCGACTGCATGATCTTGGAGCAGATTTGAGCAGCACTATCGGGTTGGAATGACACTTGAAAGATAGGTTTTCAAGGGAGTCTTATGGCTCGTTGCAGATGGCTTCTGCTGTTTTGTAACGTACAGACTTGCGTTGGGGTGATTGTTTCTTATCCCTGCCGAAAGGTTCATTAGATTTTATTTGCTTCGTCCGGTCCCACACTTCTGTCTTTCTGTTTTTTTTCTCACTTTTTCCAGAAATTTTACAAAATGGCTTGCTAATTGAATGTTTTTGCCATCAAAGCATGCTTTGACTGCCTGCCGGCTTATTCCCAGCTTCTTAAGGGTTGGTTTTAGGTGAGGTCTACGCTCTTTTTCCAGTCCTTTGCATCTGCAAAGGTGGTTGAAGTATGCCCAGCCGCAGGCATATAAACCTCTCCTTTGTGCGTCGTGTAAACCCGACTCCTAGGTAGCTTTGACAAGAGCTGCTGGTATAGTTTTGGATCACTGTTCAGCCGTGAGCCCTGTTCGCTAGTCTTGCTTTGTCCTCTATTAGCAAAATTATTCTTAGTGATTTATTTACTAGCTGCTTAAAGGTATTATGAGATCCAATGCCGTTTCAGGCTTCTTGTAGTTCCAAGGAATCTATTGCGTGCTTTAGATACTTTGCGGCTGTGCAATTATTTTTTCTTTCTATCTCCTTCCATAGATGGTAATTCAAGCTTAAGTCTTCGGCACCCTGGATTTTATGCCAACTTTTTACATAGGCACCCATTCGTTCTACTCTGTGGTTCCTCAGGCCGATTTTGAGCCTTATTTGTGCCTGCGAGGTGTAATTAGGCAGGTTGAATATCATTCTCAATGCCTTGGCAGTTATGTTGTCCAATATCTGCGCGTCCCTCCCTCAGAGGCATTCGCTTCCGTAAGTAATAGCCGGTGTTAGTTTTGCCTGGATCACTTGTAGCAATGGGGTGAAGCTATGGCCGACTACTTTCGTTTTGAGATTCCTTAGAGCGATCGCTGTACTGATTCCTCTCCGTTTTATTGCTTCCTTCTGTGGTTGAAATGACCCTTTTCTGTCCATAATTACGCCCAAGTACTTGTATTCCTCCACTGTTTCCAGTGTAAAACCTCCCATTTGCCAGAAAAACTTTGATGTAGATATTGATGTCTCCACATTGCATTTTGGGGTCCTTCCTGTTGCGGGCAATAGGTCTAACCTCACAAGTGAGTGAGGTACCATTTTTATTGTGAGACTTGGGGGGATGGTAGGTATTTTGTTGCTCCCTGCTGATTCCAGAACTTCCCATCACAGAAATCTGCGGAAAATGTGTATTTTTAGTCAATGTTTGAGGTTTGCAAAAGCTTAGTGGAAGTCGTGACTGCACCCTGGATTTCCTTAGGTGCCTACTTTTAATAAAAATTTAGAGATTTGGTAGGTTTTCCTACATGCGGGCTGAGCTGGGGCCCAAACTCCACAGCTACCCACATTAAAAAAGGGTCAGATTTCTGTGAAAGCAATGTGATGTGCTGTACTTTGGACCTTTTCCAGCCTTAGACACTAGTCCTACCTTCACATGTTGAGTATCATTTTTATCAGGAGACTTGTGGAAACACAGATTAGTAGAACACTTGTTATTACCAATGGTATTTCTCTCCATTTGTGCCAAATGTAAGCCAGCGTGTAGGAAAGAAGAAATTTTGAAAAATGACCTCTGAATCACATGCTAGAATGGGTACCCAGGTGTACAAATAACTACTGCTCTTAACATCTGTATCATGAGTCTATTTAAAAAATACATGAGTTTCCTTGATACCAGTAGCGGCCCGTGATGGGAGTGCTGCTGGGCACTGACGTGGGGCGGAGGAGGTGCAGGGTGGGGGGTAGTAAACTATGGATTACGGCGATTAGAGGTAAGTAAACACATAAATAAATGAAACAAATTTCGTTGAGCACGCTGCATCGTATTTGGCGATGCAGAGCGCGCAATTAAATTAGTTTTATTTATTCATATGTTCACTTACCTCTAATCAGCCTTCATCCATAGTTTACTACCCCACAGCCTACCCCTTCCTTCCCCACGTCAGCGCCCAGCAGCACTCCCACCACGGGCCGCTACTGTTTGATACCCATTTTTCAGTCTTTATATTTTACCATATGAATTGCTTTAGACCTGTTACACAATGAAAAATCATTGTAAGATGCAGTTGAGTAGTTGGCTCTGGATACTTCAGGTTCTCAGAAAACCTTCAAACCCTATATATCTACGCAACCAGAAGGATCTCGCTGACATAATTGTATATTGCTTTTGCAAATCGGCCTGTGTGACAAGAAGTTACAAATCAAAAGAATGTCACAAATAGGCTTTTTTCCTGCTAATTTACAATATTTATTTATTTTAACAGTTAGTTTCATTAGGAAAACCCTAAGGGATTGCCACAAATTACTCCTTTATGAACTCTGAATTCTGTCTTATTTTCTTCAATCTGCAGCCTTCCAGGATCACCCATGGCTTTGACCCCGATTTTGACCACATACTGGAAGTAGGTTGGAAGCACAGAAATGAGGAAAAACTAGATATTTTGATTAATCTCTACATGTTCCCGAAAGCCGGGAAGATGGTGGCTTTAGCACAGCAAACCTTTTTTTGATGTCATTTTTAGAAAAAAAAATTAGACACTTTTTTGTAGAGTACTTTATTCCTATTTTCCAACAAAAAAAATGAAATTATAAATATTTTGGCTATTTTCTCAGTCCCCTCTAGTGGAATCATCAAACCCTGGGTACCTTTTGAATCCCTAGGATGTCAAAAAAATGGCGCATAATTGCGGTGGATACCTTAAGAGGAAAAAAGTTATTGAGGCCTAAGTGTGAACTACCCCAAATAGCCAAAAAAGATCTTAACATTCTAAAAGGAAAAGGCGAAACAGCCAAGGGGTTAAAGTGTGTAGGTAAGGTAGTATAGATCATTAGAAGCATGCGTGTTAGAGATAACATGGATATTAAGAGCTTTATGAGAGGATGAATGTTTTGTATTTTTTATTTCGTAAGGCTGAGGTCCAGTTTTTATTCAAGCAGCAACCAAAGACATGTATGTAGTTGACACCCCTTTTGAAAGCGGTTAGATATAATAGATAGAGGCTAATCATATTGTGAGCACTTTGGAATAATTGACTCAGGTTAATGATGAGACACCTTTTACAACAAAACAACAGCTTTCGCAGTAAGGACTGTAGTAATAAAAAAAAAAAGTTTCATAGTGTCACAAGAGGAACATCTTAATAACTCTAGGGCCAGCTAAAATAAAGACAATAGTATCTATCATGCCTACTGTAAAAGGGAATATGAATGTTTTAACAAATAAGGAATGGTATTGTTTAATTTCGGGTAAGCACAATTAGGAGGCAGATTATATGTAAGGCTCCCAGCTTTACATTATGACAGTGATAGCTGGAAATCACTATCTTTTGCCTGATATTCCTCTCTGATTTTTGCCTTCACTCCCTTATTTTAGCTGTACTTGTTTTGTTGTCTTTTGGACTCTGCATACTACACACATGCTAACCAGCAGCACAGTGCTTGTGCTCTCATGTCTTAGCATGGTAAAAGTGGTATACGTATGAGTTGGACATTTAATTTACTCATAAGCCTCAATGGTATGGTACTAAATCTTCGCAGGGCCTCTGAAGTAGTTGCTACTTCTGGGCTGCAGCACTCCTTGAGCCACCCACTAAAGTAGCACTGTAAAACATATCTCAGACATGTCATTGCAGCCTCTGGTGGCAGTTTTAAGACTGATATTTCAACCTGGCAAAATAAACTGCCAGGCCTAAGCCTTCCTTTTTTATACTTCAAAGTCACCCCTTAGGTAGGGCCTAAAGGCTCATAGGGTATGGTATTTAAAAAGTAGAAAATTAATACTTATGTTTTACATGTCCTGGGAGTGAAAACCCCCCAAAGTGTTTTTTTTTCACTCTGACACTTAATAAGTGATAACTTCAGTGTGGGAACAGCTAGAGAAATACTTCTACTTACTTAGTTGTAATTTAAAATCCTTTTTAATAGTAAAGTCGGATTTTAACTTACTATTTAAATGCCACGTTTAGAAAGTTGCAATTTTCCTACCTAAACTAAATTTACCTTTCTGCCAGTGTCTGTGTTCACATGACTGTTAATGGCTCTCTGTGGTATGAGGTGTATTCCTTCCAGACAGTGAACAAAAGGACCTTGTACGTGGGGAGGATGCTCCTCGTCTGAGCAGGTAGGCTTTGGGGTGTTGTAGCAAGCCCCTTTCCTGAGCTTCAAGGGATAGCTTGAAGGCTGTATACGGCTCTTCCTGACTTCAGAAGATGCCTACACTGTCACTAGCTAAAATAGCTCACACTTGGACCTACTTACTCTTTGTTTCACTGGACAGACTGGAGCCAAACCCAGGGGAAAGTGAAGAACTGACCAGCATCAGCCACCCATCCACAGACTGGCACTGAATATAAAGGTGCCCCCTCAGAACCTGAAATCAGAACACTCCGTGATCTGAGAAGATTGATAAGAAGGACTGCCCTGCTATACAAAGATGGAAGACGAAACCTGCTTGCCTCAACCCCAGGTCCCCAGAAGTGACTCCAAGGATCAGTTAACTGAATTCCTGTTTAAGCTACAGAGACACAAAAAGCTTTCAGAGGTCTCTCCTGCTTTCCAGCTGACTCAACCTCACTGGACCTGACCTGGTCCCCTCTATTGGCCTCCGAGGGAGTGAGTCCTTACCCCCCAAGTGCTATCTTCAAGGTCCTGGATCCTTGGTTGGAGTCAGAGCGTCGTACTCCCTGCTCAACTGAAAGTTTTCCCAGATCTGATGCAGAGTGGTGCTGGTCAATGCAAGGACTTGTATCACAGCACCTCACAACTCCTGATTGGCAACTTCCTCCAATCTGATGTAGAGCGATGCAGGACGACTGAGGGCTTCACACTGCAGCACCACACAGCTCCTGATTTGCGCCTTTCCCGGATTCGATGCGGAACCACACAGGACAAAGAATGGCCTCCCATTACAACACCGTGCAGCCCCGATCACCAGCCTTACTGATTTCAAGACAGAACAATGCAGTAACCCACATGGCTGCACCACACAGCTCCTGATCAGCGGCTCAATGAACATGACGCAGAACAAAGCAGAGCTGTGCATCGCAGCTTCACATAGCCCCTGCACCAAGGTCAAAAGGCACAACTGCCACTAGGCTGCACCTGATCCTGTTACCCAACCGGGGCTCCATCGTGGTTGGAGTAAACGTTTGACTTTGTCCTGATCTGGAACAACCAGATACCCGCAGTTGATCCTTTGCACCTTTTGGAAGTCCCTGAAACTTTAAAGCTCAAAGGTCAGTTTCTACTGATTGGATTTTGTCATTTTGGTGTAAAATAATTTATTTTATTTCACTCTATTTTTCTAAATTGATGTGGGATTTTTCTTGTGTTGTTTTTTCATTTTATTACAGTTTGTGTGCTGCATTAATACTTTACACATTGCCTCCTAGTTAACCCTGAAAGCTTTGTACTAAGCTACTAGACCGTTAGGCACAGGTTTATTTAGTGACTTTAGAAGTTCACCCTATCAGAGATTGTTCTTAGTATTCGAAGAGGGTTCTCATCTTCTTCAACACATAATCCATTTTCTTAAAAAGATAATTTTTTGCTGACTAATATAGACAGAAACCACCTATTTCTCTGGGTAAGTGACTTTTGATGCTGTCAGTCATGATTGCTAGGCTAATAGCTATGCAGAGTAGCAGGCAGTGTAGTGAAAATAAAGGGCAATGTTTTCTATTGAAGCTTCAAACAGTAAAACATTTATTAAAATGCTAATGTCATGTCATTGTAATGCATGAGTGATACATTCTTAAAGGCGTCTTATAGCACTAAAACCATTGAGACATGCAATTGTAAATAAATGTGGAAATATACACGTTTTGAGTTAATTTTTTCACAAAAGAATTACACATACAGAGAAAAGGTGTAAACAATATATATACCTACAGATGGAAAAGCCTTAAAAAATAAATACCATAAAATTGGGAACTCTAATTATAGAAATTCATCCCACTACCTATCAACTAAGGATGACTGGAAAGGAGTAATTTTGGAATTTATTTGAATAGTGAATTTTAATGATGAACCAAAGAGTAAATATATCCAAGGTATAATATGTTATATTTAACTGCATGATCCTAAATACAGAAGGTTAAAGGCCTGTTTGGCCAGCCATTAACATTTTTGATCCACAGAATAACCGTGGAAATCATGGGTTTCCCCCACAGCCTATCGAATATATTGAGATTCTATATAGACATGTTAAATGAAAAGGAAAATAGAAAGATAAAGTGATAAGAAAAATAGCAAATATGGTTAACAACGATTGTTTGACAAGATTGCTTTTAGTTGATGAGCCGTGTAATGCAATGACCATTGTTGTGTTTTAGTTTTTAACACACAGTTATAAAGAAAATGTTTATGAAATATGGGCGTATATCTTGTCCAAAAGATGGTCAGATGAACCTATAGATCTACCAAAATGATGCGTCCACAGTTACTGACTCTCATTATATTTTTAAAAGTGTATTAATTGTGAAATGATGGGATGAATTTGATTGGAATTGGAGTTAAGATGTATGCTTAAACATTGCTATCAAAATGTATTTTGTGCTGTGTTAGGATTTAAAAAAAAATATTATGAATGTTTTAAGGATTCATAACATTAAAAAGTATATGTATGATACATTATGAAACCCGAGTATATTGTAATCCACAGATAATTAGAAATTCAAATAAAATGATTTTTTTATTTTGACATTTGGTTGCTTTTTGTCCACTGTTAGCTCAAAGGGGAGTACAACTGGATGGTATATACAATTAAGACACATTAAAAGAGACATGCTATATGTTCCCCAGAAAAGGTGAACTTCAAAAGCATTACTTGAAAAATCAAAAAAACTCATGAAACATGTAAAATTATCCCTATATTCAGTACAACAGTAAAGAAGCTCAAATAAGAAGAATTATGAGCCAAATGGCTAATTACACAACAGACACATTATTGACATAACCAATTCAAAAATAAAACATCAAATGAAAAACGTTTGTTTCTTTTGTTAGGTGGAGAACTGAAACACCCTTGCAAAATGAAGAGACTTACCTTCAAAAAACATTAGACCATGATGTGAGCAGAAAATGTAATGGAAAAGTATTGCCACTAAATAAAGTAGTAGGCACAAAGGAACCAACAGCTTAAGAAAAAAACACCAATAAAATGACAACTGTATTACTTTGGAACTGTAGCTAAATTAGCAAAATTGTTAAATAAAACTGTGTATTAGCATTACCATTTTTTATATATTTAAATTGTTTTTTTATAAATGCTTGTAGAAATAGAAAAACCAAAAAGCAAATGTAATTTTTTGCCTGTTTAGATAATGATGCACACAAATGTGTCCTAATATACTAATGGATGGTAGGAGTACATCATGCATATGCACAATAGTGCATCAAGTTTATTACGCAAGAAACCCAGTGCCATCCCTTCAAAGATTAAATATATTTCATGTAAGGCACCAAAATTATGTAAATAAATAAAGCACCATTAAACACTTTTACTAATCAAAATTAAAAAATAGGAAACATTTCATTACAACTAAGGGAAATGCATTTTTCATTTCACCAAATATTTTATAAATGATAAGTATAAGTTTCAATGACCAGTTGGCTACAAATCAAATTATAAATGGTATCCATTCACTCTATATATTGCAGTAGAAGGAAATACAGTTTAAAAATAATTGGACAATATGTAAATGCAATCACAATTAAAATACAATAACACAACTTTCACAAAGTGTACTTAATGCCATTAAAGTTTGTGAGGTCTCACAAGCACTTTAGTCACTCAATTTGTGTAAAAGGCTCATCCTATAAGTTATACTCTCTTCCAAAGTGGGGTTCGGTTAAAACTGAAAGACATGTACTATATAACTTTAAAAAAGATTATGTGGAAAAGGTTTTCATCTGCTGCAAATGGTAAATGAAAATACACAAATTATAGGGATAACATTTTATCGAACACTTTTTTTTATTAATAAATTAAGTTACAACCAATAACAAAAAAACTGAAAATCATATATGTAAAAAATTTGATTATTGCTTTTCAGTGTCCCTAATCCCTTTCACAAAATGAAAATATATTAATCACCATTTAGAGCATTACATTTGCTAATCCAAATATTTAACAACTAAAAGGATGGTTAGAAAACAATTGAAAAATAGACCATGAGGAAATTAAAACAGCACACAGTTTCTTTACATAGATTAATGACATTTAAAGAAAAGTGCCAACTTTTCCCTGTATCATACAGCTTGTTTTCTGAGACAATCTTGGCATTGGCAAAGTTCCTCTAGAGCTGTTGAAATCCAATTTGGGTTTATTTAGGAAGGGCACTTATTAACTATTTTTCTTTTAAAGGATTTGTCTGTCTATCCAGAGACCAGCTGCTGCTTTTCCAACTATCTTGAAGAATATATATAAACTAATCTCAGCTTGTGTACTGTATTACTTTTCAATCAGAAATGGTTTTATCCACTCTCCTATTTGGTATAATAATTTAATTAAATGAATAATAGAGTGATATTGTGGGGAAAACTATAAGTCACAGGTTATATCCTTGGTGCATCAATTATTTGAAAGACAGTAGTTTATATACCTTTTGCCAGCTGCAGGATAAATACCCAATTCCTAATTTTGTTTTTTAGAGAAAATGATAAACTTAAAGATGTTATGTGAGATTTGTCTAGCTTTTCCCAAAATATTCCCGTTCTGAATTAGAAAAGTATTACATTTTATTATTTATCATTTTCTCAATACAGTGGATGTTAACAGGTATAGACATAAAAATGTATTAGAAAAGGAAGAATAGCTACATTTTTGCTGGTCTCTTCAACTGTGACAAAGAAATGTAATCTACTTCCCAGGCGACAAACACAGCGCTGATATATATTTCCCTGTACAACAGATTATTTTGCACTACATTATCCCTCCCGAAAATCAATGTCTCCATATCTCAGTAGATTCATATATCTCATTTGCCTTCTAATGACATATCTAAAATGATTACATCTTAATTTGGAGAAATAACAAAATAGAGGACGCTAGCTTCATAACCCCAATCTGGAGAAAGATGAATTTCCAAAATAAGGAAACCCCTAGTCCTCGAACAAGTGAAGGACTTTTCAAATAAATCCAAAAGAAAATGTAGACACTAATGATATTAAACAAGAACATAAATCAACAGAAAAGGTGTCAAGACTATTTTCCACAGGGATAGGGAAGAGATGTTAGTGAGAGATACTAGGTATTCAGTAGGGACATATGGATAAGTGTTTAGGCTGAGGTAGGGGTAGAGGAATTGTGGTGCAGGTATGAGTAATCATAATATGGTATATGTTGGGGTAATTGTACTAAGCTGTATGTAGGTGTAGAGGCATTAGAAAACAAGCATTATAAATGTGATAGGTCTCACATTTTTGGGAGTTGGAGTTATTGGCATTATACCTCTTTTGGCCACATATGGTACTGCACCCTGCAACATGGCTAGGTAAAAAAACATTGGCATTTATAATGCCAATAACTCCAACTTTGCAGGGTGCAGTACCTGCAAAGGTACTGCAGGTCCAATGGGACCTCCTTTGGCCACATATGGTACTGCACCCTGCAACATGGCTAGGTAAAAAACACTGGCATTTATAATGCCTATAACTCCAACTCCAGCAAATGCGAGACCTATTGCATTTCTTTGCATAGCCTTCTTTCGCTAGTTTTAGATGGTGCAGCCAGTCGCAAGCATTTTGTAATACCATCACACACACACAAGTGCAGACCTTGCGTAGCTTTTTCTAGTGTCTACCCAGAGATCGTTAGCTGATCGCATTTTGAATGTGGGTTGAAACCTTACTTTGCTTTTTCTAGCAAATTGCAAAAGACACTCACTTACAAGATGCAAGTGAAATTCACAATTTTTATGCAACAGTTTGGAATGGGTACATAACTTTGGTAGAGTGGGGTGGATACCAGGCAAATAACTTATAAGGTTGCTTGATGTCTTGTCTGTGAGAAAAATAAATACAACCTGAGCTTTTACGTCTAAGCATTTTTTATCCTTCAGCAGCACAGTGCAGCTCAGAAATAACACACAAGCTATCTGCTGCATGCCACAGGTTATCAATTGATATATATGCAAGATATAAAGGGGGGTGCTGTCTAGTGGAAAGGACTGTCTTGCAAAACGGTTACCCACATTGGTCTAAGGAGAGGTTGGCTTGTTTTCTATTTCTTGTCTCTAGTTCAGTGTTTTATGTGACAAATAAGGTAATGGGAATAAATTCAGTAACTCTGTGGCCATGGTTGTGTCCTGCAACTAAACAAACCAGGCGGCGACACGATATAGCGGTCATGTTATAATGGGAAATATCCAATTTGTATTACACAATGCAACTGCGGCACTCACGCTTTAGCTGTAAACATTTTAAGCTAAAGTGCAGGTGCAGTGATTGCTTCAAAAGAAAAGAAATAGTTATTTTTTTCGATTTTGTTTTTTTGGAAGCAATTGCGGCACCCGCGCTTTAGCTTAAGATGTTTATAGCTAAAGCACGGGTGCAGCCATTGTAAGCAAAGTAAATAAAGAGAAAAGACATGTGGCCCTTTGTCAATCGCAACCCAACAAAAGGCATGGCTCCCATTAATCTAGCCAAGGCGTGCCGCATGGGAAAATAAAAAAACTTTGCAGAAGAGCGCGTCCTGTAGGAAAGAAAACAAAGGTTACGACCACACAAACTTCTGTTACTGTCTCATTATACAGGATTTATCATACCGATAGTATCACGGTTTGTATCAGCTTGATACCCCTGAACCTTCACTTCACCCACACTGCGCAGGAACAGCTGGAGACCAAGCAAGGGAACTATGCCATAGCAAGTTTTCCTGCATGTGTTGGGGGCAATTGACTGCACACATGTACTACTTGTGCTCCCTGCCGACACTGCACACAATCACATCAACAGAAACCACACGCATTCCATCAATGTGCAGGCAAAAGTGGAGCACCGGGGCCTGTTCACCAATGTGGTTGCAAACTTCCCAGGCAGTGTGCATGATTCCTACGTCTTCCGCAAGCACCTCAGCCCTCTTTCCTAGACTAGTCCGCCTCCCAGCGATGACTGCCCGACCCTGCGTACCCAGGCCTCAATGCTCACCTGCCACCACGGGCGTGTCTCCAAGAGGACCCACCACGTGCCGGTGCAACCACCTCAGCCGATAGCTGGATTCCGTGCCACAGGCCCCCAGCGCACCCTGCTTCACTGCGCTGTGAAGTCATGTCTGTGCAGCTTGCTGCCTTCAGCATACATGTGGTCCAGCTGAGCTCACAATTCAAATCGAATCTTGATTGGCAGGACGGCGTATCGAGGCCTACGCATCATCGCAGGCTGCACACCTGCTCAGCTCTGGTGCCACTAACTCTGTAAACCGCAAGTCACTGTCTCGTGGCTTAGGACCGTGCCAGCCAAAGTGCCTCGGCTGCCACCAACTCTGTGCACCGTAAGTCATGGGCCCTTTATGATTGAGTCTCGTGGTGCGGACACAATCATGTCACTTCCGGCAGTGGGGAATGTGATGTGGTAGGGCCCTAGGCCCTCATGCATAAATAGTGACCACACGGACACTCTCCGATAGATAGTGGAAATGGCCTCAATCACGTGCGCCCAGCCTGTTTTTTTGTCTGGGTCACATGTCCTGAGGGGAAACACCCGTTACATCGAATGTATTGCATCGCGCTGCCATCACAACGCAACTATTACATCGCGGCCGGCATCACAACGCATGTTATCCGGACGCATGCTACTACATCGGAATAACATATACATCGGTAGCGATTACATCGCTAGCGATGCCAAGGTGTGCTTCCAACAGAAACAGCGGCGAAAGCGAATTCATTTGCCCAGCCTCGCATATGGAAATAGGTGTATTTAAACAAAAGAAACATTTACTGCGCCAGATGTAAAATGTTTTTTTAGGTGAATTTAAACAAAAGAAACATTTACAGGGCAGATGTCAAATCGGACGTATGCTACTACATCAGCCTCGCATATGGAAATAGGTGAACTTAAACAAAAGAAACATTTACAGCGCCAGATTTAAATGTTTTTTTTGGTGAATTTAAACGACGATTTCATTACAAAACGTGTACATTAGAAACAGGTGCCAATATTTAATAAACAGTAGCGTTTGTTTTCAACTGTTTACTGCAGTATGAAAACCATTCTTTGCTCACCTTGTAAAAGCAGACTGGGACGTCATAAGCATCAACAATTAGTCAACCAACAATTTCTAGCAATATCTGTTTAACTGTCTTTTAAGCAAGATGTGATTAGTGA
Organism: Lissotriton helveticus; assembly: GCF_964261635.1. Lineage (NCBI taxonomy): Eukaryota > Metazoa > Chordata > Amphibia > Caudata > Salamandridae > Lissotriton > Lissotriton helveticus. Next base: position 786,970,824 of record NC_136068.1, read on the forward strand.
CCAGTCGCTACGTCATTCATGGAATTCAGAATTGTGAAATAGTTATGAAAATCCATATTGAAGAGAGATAGTGTAGAAAAGTGATTAAAGAAAGGGTTTAAAAGAGTCGTTTGCATAAAATAAAGAGCATAGCTGCATGTTTTTTGTTAAATTTTATTTTGTGATTAAAGAAATGGTTTAAAAGAGTCGTTTGCATAAAATAAAGAGCATAGCTGCATGTTTTTAATTTTTTTTTATTTCGTAGCACGTGCAATCATTACAGTTGTTTTGTGAACCAGGTGTCCTTTTGAAACCGGCAAATTTAGGGGTGTTTTTCATTGGAAGAGCCATTTGTTCATGAGAATAAATGATTTTGGGAACATATTCCTCACATCCACCCACTTTCCAGTATGGCGGATTTTGAACGTTGCTAGCACATCACACTTCGTCAGCATCTAGTTTCACGGCCGTGAGAAACACATCAGCTTGAACCGCGAGAGAAAGCTGCAATGTTCAAGTTAGGAAAACAGTAAATCACGAATGTTAGGAGTACCTGACTAGTCGAGATTTACGGCGCAATTAAGCTTGTGAAATGCAAATTATGCACAGGACTAGTAATATTTATGGCTGGGTAGAGGCGGGTTCACGCGGCAAGTACAAATAATCGCGTTGTTTTGCCCTGCGACGTGATGTTCTGCGGGGTGATGTTCGGGCCAATGGGAAGCAATGCAATCGTGTTGCAAAAGGCTGCGATGTGTTTGTTCACGATGTAATGGTCGGGGCGAGGTCATGGACGCGATGTTACAGCACGCGATCTGTGTGCCCGCGATGTAACGTCATACATCCGTCCTGAGACGCCTGTGCTGGATAGGTGTGGTGTGGCATGCTGACAACTATACCTGTGATCAGCAGATCACTACAGGGAAGACCTGGGACATGTAGTGTTGTCGTCCCCCCCCTGTAAGCGTAAGCAGAGTGGGCTGGCCTCGCATATGCCAGTCCAGTGTAGGGATGTGAACAATGACCCCGGGGCTCTGGGCGTGATTCCTTTCTGGCCTGGACAAGAAAGTAACTAATGTGTGTGTCTCTGTTGTAGTGTGGGCACCACCAGGACCGCAATCGGTAATGTTGCACCCTGTGACTCAAGGCCCACAACATGAGCAACATGGACATAAGGGGGAATCACTGACCCTACATTCATCCATACTTTCACACTTGAATGATCATCGACATGACACATCTGTGTGAATTGGAATGTTTAATGCACATTCAGTGGAGTGTTGTAGCTGGAGCAGTACAGGGCTATGCAAATCCCACTTTCCATTGTTGTCCCGTGGAGGGCCAGACAGAGTCCTTTAGGGAATGACAAGTACATTGGAAGAGGAAGAGTTTAGTCCGCAGTCTAATTGCTGTGTCATTGGTGACCAAACAAAATATGTCAATCCATGTCGGGGTCCAAGGTGAGTGTCGCAGAGTGCATCTGGGGACAGTGCAAGGTGATGATGCAGAGGGCAGAACCATGCAGAAACAGGCCATATGGCGGATATGAATGCTACTGCTTCCTTCGTACCAGTACGGCAGAATCATCTGCATCTTCGTCCTCTGATGTTTCATGTGCCTCACATGTGGATGGTGGTGTTCTGTCTCCAGCACTGTGTGGCACTCACACATCAGGGGGTGGAGATGTGGATGTCAAAGCAGCAGCAGCATTCATCTGCGCCAGGCCTTGTGACAGCAATGCCATGATGAGGGTCTGCAGGGCATGGTAGATCCCAACTACATCATGCTGATGTGCAGCCGTGGCGGCCATTTTTTCCGTCTGCACCCGCTCCATGTTCTTCATGGTCCTCCTCATGTGGCCCAGCTCCCGGATGACAGCCCTCCAGCCACTCTCACTAGACAGTTGTCTTTGTCTCTGAGTCAGAACTCCAGCAATTTTATCCATGGAACATTGGAGAGCATAGAACGGACTGTGGGTGTCCGTTAGGGACTGTAAGTGGTCCCTGATTGGACTTAGACACCCATGTATGGCATCTAGTTTGACTGCCATGCGGTCGAACCCCACCCGCACCTGATCAGCCATCTTCTCCTGGCACCCTAACACACGTCGTTGGAAGGCCATGTGTTGTTCGTGTGGGTCCTGGGAGACAGCCGTGGTGGTTGGTGCTTCCAGCTGTGTGGTCTGTGCAGGGGGTGAGGTCTCCTCGATGCAGCTGGGCTGCTCTGCTCCTGGGGGTGGGATGCTGAGGGTATCCATGAGCTGTTGGAGGGCATCGGTGTCAAAGGTGGGGAGGTCCTCTTTGTCATCAGTGAAGAGTTGTTGGGTCTGCTCTGCAGGAGGTGTTGATTCTCCCTCTGCAATGTGAAGGGGAGATGCAGTTTAACATTGTGTTCACATGTATGCGGATGCATTGTACAAGTTTATATACTGAATGCATGGCAATGTACATTGTGACTGTTTGGGAGGAGCTGCCTATTTGATGCGGGACAGTGGACATTTTGACAACATCACAGATATGTGTTTGTACTTGTACATCATCATCTCAAATTTTCCTGCTGTGCCAGATGTGATTGGCCAGTTTCTAAACACAAGCGGCAGCAGTTGTGCCCTCTGTTCTGTTGTGAACGTGTTACAGTTTGTACCACATTGTTGTCAATGTTGATGTGCTCTGCTTCTTATGTGTGTGTGCTGCATTGTGGGAGAGTCGCCCCTGCAGCTCTGATTTTCTAAGGCCCTTATCCCTTTTAGGCAGTGTGCCTTTCAATTCTGTGCTCATACAGTACAGAGATGTTGCAGACTTGGGTAAATTGGGCTCTTGGTGGCAGTTGGGACTCTTGGGCATGGTTTGTCTGCAGATGTCTTGTTGACGTCAGGGGTTGTTTGTGCACGTGGATGTGTCAGAGTGTGACCTGCTCCTTTACGGATGTGGTCCACACTCAGCCACCTCAGTGTTGTGGCATGCACCATGTCATGACAATGAGACTGCAGCCATGCTAATCGTCATGCAGTGTCACTTGCATTGTCAGTGTGAGTCACAACCCGCAGTTTTGCTGGGTTCAGCATATGTGCATGGGTTTGTTGTGAGCTTAGCAATGTGTGGGAAGGGCCCCCTCTGGGCACATAGTCGAAGGGGACCTACTTGCAGTCTCTAGGTGTGCTGCCGTGTGCAAGGAGATCAGGGACATGCTCCAGAGTCATTGTGGGTGTGCACTGTGCAATGCTTAATTGTGCCTGTGTGCCATTGTGCCAACCTCCCCCTGTCCCCTCAGTCCCTGGTCGTTACTCATCCTCTTGCTGTTGTGTTGGCTCCTATCGAGCAGTGTCCTGTCCCCCAACTCCTGCCACCGTCTCCACACTGATGACTGTGGACACCATTTCCTACATCTCGTCCAGCTCCTCCTGTGGTGCTGGACTCCCACCTCCAATCTGCATTGCTGCCTTCTGGTTGTTGCCGAGTTTCTGCTTGATTTTGCTCTTCACATCATTCTGGCGCCTCTTGACCTTTTCCATTGTCCTCCTCAGCACTCCGTTTGCATTCACCTTGTCCACGATAGACTGCCATATTCCATTTTTTGTCGCCAATGACACATTGTCAATGTCAATGTCAGAAGTTCTTTTATAGCGCAACTTATCACCGCGAGGTCTCAAGGCGCTTGCAGCATAAGTAACCAGAAAGAGAAATGACAGTAAAGAAGAGCAGCTTAGACAACACGGGGGTCCTACTTGGGAAAAGCCAGGTTTTCAGTGCTTTACGGAATTGCTGGTGCTCCACAATGGAAAGAAGGTGAGAGGGCAGTTTATTCCAAAGTGTCGGAGCAAGGTAGGAAAAAGAGCGCTGTCCATACCTAGAGGTGCGCGCACGGGGTTGTGTCAGTAGAGACTTATTACTGGACCCTGAAGGGCCTTTTCGGAACATACCAGTTGAGTTTTTTTTTTAAGGTAGCGAGACCCTTTGTTCTACAGCGCGTTGTGGGCCAGGCACAGGATCTTAAATTGGCTTCTTTGCCGGATGGGAAGCCAGTGCAATTTTTCCAAACACGTCAATGAAGCAGTTCTAGGCGGCATGTCCAGCACTAGTCTGGCCACGGTATTCTGCAAGATTTGCAGTTTTGCCAATAGGTCCCCATTCAAGCTGTGGTACAAGGCGTTACCATAATCAAGATGACAAGGCCCTGGACCAAAGGTTTTCTGGCTTCAATGGGGAGCCATCTGAAGATCTTTCTGAGGCTGCACATTATACCGTAGCAGGTACCTGTCACCCTAGCTACATGATTTTTCATAGACAGAGTGCTGTCAATTATAATTCCTAAGTTGCGGACTGCCAGCTTGGGGGTCGGGCATACTCCCACTTTAGTAGGCCACCACTCCCGAGTCCAGCACCTCTCTGCCTTGCCAAACAAGATAATTTCTGTCTTGCCCGCGTTCAGTTGGAGCTTGTTTCCCCGCATCCAGCTGCTGATCTCGACCATACAGTTTTTAAAATGAGTGCAGGTGTCAGCGGAATCTACACCGCATGTGATCAGCAGCTGGGTGTCATCAGCGTATGACACAGTTTCAAAGCCAAATGATTTAATGATTTTAGCCAAGGGGGTCAGGTACAGGTTGAAGAGCAATGGGCTCCAGATCGACCCTTGGGGTACACCCACAGTCACAGGGCAACTGCCGGAGACCAGGGTGTCGACTCGAACGGCAATAAGGCGGCCAGTAAGATAGTCCTCAATCCACCCCAGGGCGCCCCCTCTGACACCTATCTCCCACAGCCGATGTTTCAAAATGCCATGGGAAATGGTGTCAAAAGCCGCGGAGAGGTCCAGGAGGAGGAGGACGGCCGAGTCGCCCCTATCCACCGCGAGTCTGATGTTATCCACTATCTCTACCACAGCCGTCTCAGTACTATGTGCGGCCCGAAGACCGGACTGAGAGGGGTCAAGAGCACCACACGCTTCTATGTAGGCCGCCAGCCGGTTGTTAACAAGAAGTTCCAACACTTTCCCAAAGAAAGGTAACAGCGATATTGGCCGATAGTGGGATGGCAGAGTAGGATCATCCGCAGGTTTCTTCAGAATTGGCTTTACTTGAGCGTGCTTCCACTTGGAGGGGACATGCGCTTGCTCAAGCGAGGCATTGAATAAGGCCGTAAGGGGCTCGGCTAGCAGGGGCATGGTTTTCGTACAGCGGCGAGGAGGGAACGGGTCCATAGCCGATCCTGTTTTTATTTTACTAAGGCCTTTCAGAGTCTCCTCGACAGTGATGGGGTGAATTCGGTCAGATGAAAGGCTTGGCTACAGACCCCCCCGAGTGACGGCGTCACCAGACTGCTATGTGGCAGGGGTTGGTCCGGGTCTGAGATAGGGAAAGCAGTATATATTGATTTGATTTTATTCTCAAAAAATTCAGCTATTGACTCAACCCATTCTTGAGATGTACTAAACAAAGACTGCTCAGCGCGAGCGGACGTAAATTCCTTCAATATCTTATATAGTTCCTTACTGGAGCTCGCCAAAGTATTTATACGCTGAGTCAAGTAAGCCTTCTTTGCCATTTTTATATTTTTCATATAACTAAAATGGAGCAGCTTATACTTGGCTCTGTCCACCTCCGTTCTGGAAATCCGCCAGTGGCGATCTGCAGCTCTGCTAGCTAGTTTGTCTTTCTTTAGATTGGTCTTAAACAATGGGGAAGCTGCCGATTTTGCTTTAACTGTAGTTTCAGGAATGTTTCGATCTAAGGTTTGTAAGATGGAGGACTCCAAATTAGGTACCATTTGCTCTAAAGAAAGAGAGGGGCAATTTCCAAATTTAAAGTGGGCCAGGAATACTTCCGATGTGAGTTTATGCCATGGGCGCATACGCACTCTAATGTCATTCACGGGGTTGGTTGAAATATTATACGGAAAACTAAACTTTAAAAGATAGTGGTCCGTCCAGATCATGGGGAGAGGGTCTTCCATACTGAGTTTAGGAGAACTGGTAAAGATTAGGTCATGGGTATTGCCCGCACAGTGAGTGGAGCCCATAACTCTTTGTGTAAGACCCAGGCTTTCCATAGTACTAATTAGGAGACCCGTCTCTGGATCTCCAGAAAGTTCCCCATGGTAGTTAAAATCACCCAGTAGGATGAAATTCTCAGAGGCCAGGGCATGGGCAACTATTGTTTCTAATATTAGGTTAACAAAACCTGTTTTACTGGTCGTAGGCCTATCCACTAGGGCACCGCGCCAACTGTCCATTTGGGAGAGTTGTAAATTAACTATCATGATTTCAAGCGTGGGACTGGACAAGGATTCCAGTAGCTTGACCTCAATAGGGGTTCTGGCTGCGATTACTAGACCGCCCCCTCTCTTCCCTTCCCTATCTACCCTCGTTACACTGTATTCCGAGGGGAAGGCAGTCACTAAGTCCGGTGCCGCCTGACTGTGCAGCCAAGTTTCTGTAAAGAAGCAGATATCCGGTTTATCTGCCTCAAGTAGGCTCCATACCTCCATAGCATGCTTAGGTATCGAGCGAGCATTCAGGTACAATGCCGAAATTATCGCGTCTTTTGCCGGGCAATTCCCAGCAGGTATGGTTGGTGTGCTAGTTAGCTGGGCGGCCTTTGCTCTGCCCATTGTAGTGGCTATGGGGGGATTTACAGATGTCACAGTCTGGGGTGGCCCAATGGAAGGTGTTAATACCTGAGTTCACTGGGGAAACGATTGTACCTCCCCTGGTCCCCCTGAATTCAGATGTTTCAGTTCCCATTGGCGGTGCCAAACAGTTGTTGATGGTATTTTATCACCTCCATTATCAGGATCCTGTTTTCCTGCGGACTGAACCGCGTCTTCCTCTTCTTCTTGTTCTTGCCCTTCCCTGACCAGAAGGTCCCAGCCTGGGCCTCTGGGGGTCTTGTAGGGTTCTGGTTGTCCTCTGTTCCTGCTCCAACTATCTCCATTGTGCTTCGCAGTTGTTATGTCTTTGTTTGTGGGTTTTTTCTGCTTTTATGGTGATTTTTCCCGCCTGACATCTGTGAATTGCAGGTCTGGCACAGCTTATCGCTGATTTTGTCATCGCAGTTGGGCCCAACGCAAATATTTCTGCTAACCCTTGGGTTTGGATTTGTATTGCCGTCCCGGTAATGTTATCGCTGACATTTGACGCGTTATCGGGAGACTATCGCATGTTGAGAATGTGACGTTAACACAGAGTTATTTTCCCACGATAGACGGCGATGTGAGAGATTGCGTTAACCTCTTTTGGCGATGATTATTGCACATTCTTGAGAATATCCCTCATCGTGTAATACACTGTTATAAAGTGTACTGTGGGACAGTGTATTGTGGTACAGTGAAGTTGAGTGAAATGGAGGAAGCTATAGTGGAGTAGTGTATAGTGGAATGCCAAACAGCAGAGTGGCAAGGAGTGGAGTGCCATAGAGTGGAGTGGCATACAGTAAACTTAGATACAATAAAGTTGGCAGTACTGCTATACTGCACAAGCTTCACTTGTTGATGTTGTGTGGTCTTGCTGTACCACGGCTCCTGCAGGAGCCCTGCAGCCGTACACAGGGGTGGGGGGGCTGCGACAGTACTGCGGGATCAGTAAACACACATATTTTTTCCCTCTGGGCCGCAAGGACCAGGGAGTAAAGGTACCCCTCCCCTGCTCCCTTGAACCTTATTTCTTTCTTAACTCAGGAGATGGGGATTGAGTCCCCGAGTATTAAAATGGTGGCTGCAACATTCCTCTTCATGATGCATCTGGCTAAACTGACTATTTGGTACACAGGACTGCGATTGGTCGCGTGAGGCCAAAGGAGCCGACAGTTAAAAAAAAGCCCTCTTGACCAATTAGCACGCTCTGTTTTTTTTTATTTGGGATAACACGTAAGTACCACTGTATTCCTGCTGGACCAACTGTCCAGATATCACCATATTTTGAATGCTAATTTCTCGAAAACAGCTGAATAGATTTACACCAAATTACAAAAAGCACACTTTTTGAGTAAACATCCAGCTTTCTGCCAAGTTTGGTGTAATTCTGTTCAGCCATTTCTGCCTGAACCACTTCCCAAAATTAAAATATGAATTTACACGGGGAAAAGACATTTTGGGCCACTCCTTTTTCTCAGCCCCCACAGAGTTTTTTTGTTTGAAATTGTACTTTTAACTGACAATTTCACTTAACTATAATCTCACTTTAACCATAGTTTTTTTCCAGTGAATTTCTACTTTGATCAGGTGGGAATAGCACCTGTACAGACATGATTATGTCAGAATTTTCATTGAAAAGGCATTTGTTTGTTTTGTATTAACTTTGGTGGCTTTTGAGCATGCTATAAGAAACTTTCCAATAAAAATGGTCCTGCGATGCTGGCTCCGCATGGCACATTTTATGTTGATCCGTCAAGTGGGGAGAGGTCCAAAAAGTTGCATTACTCATATTTAACACCAATAGTATTCTGTGCTCACTGATACAGAAAAGACTACTAATTCGAATTACAGAAAACTTGACATGAGAGTATGATTTAGGCAAAGAAGTACCTTTTGTTAGTTTGATATACAATTTGTTCGGAAATTTTAAGAAATTAGTGGTTAAAAATAGTTTTTGGTGAGTTTGAAAAGGTTAAATATAGAACTATATGGACCATTTATTCATTGATGGTCTGCAAACTCAGGTTCACTACCAACCCAGGTTCATGGAACTTCTGCTGATACAGATTAAAAAAGACAAAAAATATGCTTGGATGAAGGAGCTTTTCATCTAGTTATCCATTTCAGGTCTGCAAACTCAAAAATGGGCCTACTTTGCAAAGCTCTCTAACTGGCTGGTAGCAACTTGAGAAAACATGTGCAGCTACCTGTATAGGACTCAGGAACTCAGTCCCCAAGTCCTGAAGCTAGAAACAAAATAGAAAAAAGCCATAAGAGGGCAGGGCTAGCTTCTTCTAACTCCCTGACTCAGGTGGGGGCCCCCTAAGTTAAACTAAAAAAGAAAATGATTTTGACAAGGGGTTTCATTGACTCCAGGAGTGGGTTTGTAGACCTCTACAAAGCCCCCAATGTCAATGAATGTAGCAATGCAGTCTGCTTACCCATGTCACGTGGATCTGCAGCATCTGCAGATTTGGTATCGGGTCTACAAACCTCACAGAAGTTTTAACAGGGACCCACAAGCAAGGATTCGGTAACCAAATGTCAGAGTCTGTTAACCCTGAAAAAAGTTCAAAAAAACAAACATGGCTGAAGGTCAGTATGGATGATCCAACATGGGTCCATGAGTCGGAAAGGGTTAGCAAACCCTCAAAATACGACCAACCCTCCACGGCATATACCTGAAGAACATGTGCAGCAGAGCTGCTGACCAAGGAGGATTAGGCATATGGCCTGGCAGAACACCGCAAACAGAGATGGATGACTGTCCACAGTAGTTTTGGGCGCAGGGCCTGGCTGAAGTCTGGGCCCTTTGGCCAATCTCTCCTGCTTATGGCAGTGCCGCCAACTCACACTGTATGTTAGGCACAGGGTCTGGAATCTTTGTTGCCAACCCTAGCTGTATATGGCCGAGATCAGCAGGGTTTGGTCACCCACAGTTGAAAGGGGGCCTGAAACTATTTGATGTGGCTTATGATAATCAAAGCCCAAAACATTCACTGTAAAACCAAAGGTTAAAGTAAAGTTATGGTTAGCTTTGGTTATACAACCTTAATGTAGATTTTATTTTAACTCAAAGATTCACTGAAAAAAATTGAAAGTATTATTACAAAACCTAAAAAACACAGGAATTTACCAGTTATGTTTACAATAACTTGTGCCCCATCATACTCTATGACCTTACAAATGCCATCTCAAATCATTTTAAAATGATATAATTGATGACAACTAAAATTGTCAAAACTGATGACAACATCCATGATCCTGTTGTTGATATTATTTTTGATTTTCAAACGGGGACATTTTTATCTAAAACAATTACACCCTAATCATGAGTGGTGCTAATTAGTGTGCCATAGTCTGCATCAGTACACAATGTTTCTGTTGAGTGAATATTGAGTGATTATAAGATTTTGTTGCACCATGGGATTTGTTATTTAATGATGACCAGCAATTGCACATGCGGTGCATACCCCATGCGTTAAATAACTTAACTTATGTGAGTTATGTGGAAAATGATGCACGCATACATTTGTTGCAAAACAGCGTCTTTCACTGTGTGTACACTATATTTGACAGCTGGTGTGAAACTTATCGAAAAATATCAGGGCATTTGTTTAGCTACCTCACAACTGGCCCTCAAAACAAGAACAGCTATTTCCATCGGGCTTCATAGGGGTGCAGCCATTTTGGATTTTCACTATTTCTTTTTGTTGAGAAGCTGATTCAAGTCACTGCCATCCATCACATTCCTGATATTGAAATCCTACACAATTACATATTAATCATCATGGCTGGAAGTAGACTCAGTAAACGCAAGTTAAGAGTCTTAGCAGAGGAGGTTGTAAAACACCAGGACCAGTTAATTGGTCATTTGATGATGAAAACACCTCCTAAAACTAGGGCTTGACTGTGGGAGCAGATATCGATGTAAGTCAACATTGTCTCTTCGTACCCTAAAGATTTGCAGAAAAGATACCATAAGCTTAATTGGAAAGTACTTGAATTAATTGCTAAGTACCACAAAGATCTCTAGCAAATGTGAGTTGTCCTGCACAGCAGTTGTATTTGAACCCAGGGGAGAAGATATATGGGATCGCAGACCTACCAGGGATTGCTGGGATATCCAGAATATCGGAATGTGGTGGAATCTAAGAGGAATCCATAACATGAAAAAATAAAAAATCACACCTGTGTAGCAAGAGATGTTTGAAGCATTGATTTTGCATAGTTTACCATACAATACCATAACTATGGGCCGGATTACGAGTGGGTCCTTGTTTTCCAACCCTTGCATAAACCCATTAGTGCAGGGATTGGAATTGCAGGTTTTATTGTATTTAATGCATACAACAACTACTGGATGTGTTAAATACGTTAGTCTTCCTTATATTTTGGCAGGTCAAACCAGCTGAAAGTTAACAGGGAAAAAGTACACCATATTTACTGCATCATTTGGATTGTGGTGTGTTAAACATCAAAATCTGTATCTTATTCCTCAAAAACTCGTACTAGGATCTATGTATCACACCTGCTAAATAACGTACCCTGGGGTATCGTTATTTATGAGGTGCTATAAATAGCACCTTGTTAACAACCCACTCGCAACCATGGCCAATATATTGCCCTCTGTAGATCTGGCAGTAGCCAATTACATTACTGCTATTTAAAAGACATGTATTACCTACTGGCAGTCGCCAGTAGGTAGTTATAGTTAGGACCTTGTTTCTATTCAACATGCGTTTTCTTTTGCCAATATTTTTGGCACCGTTTGACGAATCTTCGCAAAATTTTCAAAACTTACGGCCCGCTTAGGTCAGCTCCTGTCTTGAATGTTTCAGGGTGATTTGTCCAGCAGAGACCAAGAAAAAGGGAAGTCCCATAACGCGTTTTCTCCATGTTAATTTCCATAGGAAACTTTGACATGGGTACAGCCCGAACTGCTGAACGGAATTACACCAAATGTGGCAAAAAGTTAGCTCTTGGTTCAGAAAGCAATCTTTTTTTCAATTGGAGTAAGTCCGTTCAGTAGTTCCTGAGAAATTCATACATGAAAAAATCTTAGTATCTGGTGACCTCAGTGGCTCCGCAACCCTCCAGATCACAAGCCTGACTCTGATTGGCTGCCAACACTTCAAACTAGGAAATGTTGGCAGCCGTCTTGTGACTTGGGTGAATCGAGTCACAAGAAAAAAGGTTAAAAAAAAAGAAAAGGGGGCAGCGTAGAAACACCATGACCCCCTGCTCAGGGGGTCCCACAGGAACTCCGAGGGCCAAAAAAAGCATTTTTTTAAAACAAATTCAGCAGGATTCAGGACATGGCCTCCCACGCTTCGTTTCATTTAAGTTCCCGGGTGGCCCATGTCTTGGAGGCAATCCTTAATTATGTTGTGGGCTCCCTTGGCCCCCACAGCCCCAAGGGCTGCCACCTACCAGGGGCTTTAATATTAAATGCTGGGGGGCATGATATCCTCTGCAGCCCCGGGGACCGCCACCTCCCTGAGGCTTCAATTATTAAACTGAAGCGTGGGAGGGTCTCCTGCCACCACACACTGCCCCAGGGACCAGCACCCTCCCCGGAGCTTTTAATCTGATGGGAGTTGGGCTGCAAGGCCCCCACCAGGAGCCCTTCTTGGCCCTGGGAACCGCCATCCTCCAGTAATGTTCCAGGGTGGCCACACCCGGGACATTGCAGTTTGTTATGGCATGGCAGAAGCATTGATCCAACCCTGCCATAGCAAACATCTACTTTGCTTCATGGAAGCGAGAGCAGTAAAACTGCTCTGGCTTCCATGAAGCGAAGCAGAATTGCTTTTGCAAAAGAACTGCTGGCTCCTGCAGGAGGCAGAGAGCGCGGGGGCTCCCCCCGCGTTCCACAACACAGAGGCCATGCCCTGAGGGATGGGGTCTTGCACGCTGCCCCCACCTGCAAAATATATATATATTTTTTAAAAGAGTGGCAAAGCCCCCCCGGGGATGGTGTCCCTGAGGCCTAAAATGGGCTCAGGAGGGTGCTGCGCGGCCCCCCTCCTTTAAATATAGTTGTTTTTTTAATAGAAGTGGCCATGCCCCAGGGGCCATGAGTGATGTAATATGTGACGTTATCAGCAGTGCATTGCGGGGCACGAGTTATAGTTAGCTCAGCTAACTATAACAGCTGAATTTTTCTGGTTTTGTATGAGTGAAATGTCAGCCTAACTATAAACTCCCTGGAATCTGTATTTTTTTCAGTGAATATATAAGGTTTTTTAAATTTTAATTCCTAACTATAACGTCCCGGAAACCTGCATTTTTTTCAGTGAATTTCTAAAGTTTTTAAAATGCTCATTTCTAATTATGCCTATAGTGGTAGGACATTTACAGAAAGAGGTAGAAAGGGGCATGAAGAAGCAAGAGAAGTGCAGAAAGAGGTAAGAGAGGTGAAGAAACAGGCAACAGAGGTTCCGAAAGAGGGAAGAGGGGTTCAGAAAGAGAGAAGAGGGGTGCAGCAAGAAGCAAGAGAGGTGCAGAAAGAAGCAAGAAAAAGTGCAGAAAGAAGCAAGGGAGGTCCAGAAAGAGGCAAGAGAAATGCAGACAGAGGCAAGAGAGGTGCAGAAAAAGGCAAGAGAAGTACAGAAAGAATCAAGAGAGGTACAGAATGATGCAAGAGAGGTGCAGAAGAAAGAAGCGAGAGAGGTGTAGAAAGATGCAAGAGAGAAAGAAAGGAGATGCAGAAAGCGGAAGAGATGCGCAGAAAGAGGCGAGAGAAGTGCAGAAAAAGGAAGAAAGGTTTCGAAAGAAGCAAGAGAAATTCAGAAAGAGGCAAGGGAAGGGCAGAAAGAAGCAAGAGTGGTTTGCACATCATTAGTACCAATTTAACACTCACATTTAGCAATAAGTAACAGGTGACCATTCTATGTTTGCAAAGGGCCTTCCACCATGCTGTAACATTTGTCACTGCATTTTATGGAATGTTTGAGCCGTTTGAGCTAGAAACAAGGTTTTTTTTGTTCAAATCTGCAGATTATGCAGCAGATGATGGATTGTGTGGTAAATGTAGAAAATGTATAATTGTGCAGGCAAACAGTTTCAGAATTCCAGTGGCCCCGCTCATACCTCTGACTAGGTCCAGAAGTCCTTCTCAGTCGTTCCTTCTGTTTTTTTGTGTCTCATTGAGTTTATAGTTACGCTTCTATGGAAATGAGGAAGACTAAACTTGAGGTTATCACTCCACAACACAGACTTCCATACCACATAATTACTCTCCATAACACATTATCCCACTCTAAATAATTCCTATACACTAAATGCCACATACTTTCTAGCCACATAATTTCACTGCACATCATACCACATAATTCCACTACACACAGCGTACATCCACTCCACTCCAAAAAACAATTGTAAAAAACTTTTACATTTACAACACCAATATCTCTGACTCTTGCAAATGCTTCTTTAACTAGTAGTCGTGCTTGCAGAGTGGTGGAGAAAGGGGGCAAGGGCCTACAACCAGCGCTCAGAAATTCTGCTGCATAGGACTTAAAGGAGGTACCTGAAGGCTTTCTTGGGCCCCAAATTCCCTCAGCAATAAAGTGGACTTCAACCCCCAACCAGTAGTTTGCCAGGAGGCGTGTTTGCTGAGTGGTGTAGAATGAGGGGTGTGGCCTCCGAAGACCTCTTAGCAATCCCACTGTGTGGAACTTACTAGAGGTAACAGGAGGTGTAGAACATCCTTGGGACCAACTACCCCTCATATTATCTCTAGTAAGTCCCACACAGCAGGATTGGTAAGTTCTCATAGCAGGCCATACCCACTTTGCCCACCACTCTGCAAACGTGCTCCCTGGCTTGCTCTTGCATGGGGTTTAAAGTCCCCTTTGCTTGTGGGGATCCTTAGGGGAAAACTAGCCTACCCGTTACCTCTAGTAAGCCCCACACAGTGGGATTGCTGAGAGGTGGACACAGGCCATAACCCCTTTCTCCATCACTCTGCAAATGCACCTACTGGCATGCTCTTGGTTGGGGGAGGTTCCCCTTGCCACCTGAGGGTCCCTGGGGCCAACTAGCCCTACTACTACCTCTAGTAAGCCCCGCACAGCTGGATTGCTGAGAGTGATCAGAGGCCATGCCCTCTTTTTACACCACTTTGCAAACACGCCTCCTGGCACACTGCTGCTTGGGGGATGAAGTTCACATTAGTCCTGAAGTCTCATCGCCCCACCAGCACTGCACCAAGAGGCACGTTTGCAGAGTGGTGTAAAAAGGTGTGTAGCCTGCACCACCTCTCAGCAATCCCACTGTGTGGGGCTTACTGGAGGTACCTGATGGGCTACTTGGCAACCAAGGACCCTCAGTTGCAACGTGGATTTCATCCCCGTACCCAGAGCACACCTGGAGGTGCTTTTGCAGTGTAGTTCTGGAGGGGCCTTCAGCGAGATACCGGCTTTTCTTTTCTTCCTCCTTTTAGGAACAGGGAGCAGCGTGCCCCCCCTTCCCCTATTACTTTTTGGGCACTGAAAACCACATCCCTCACGGCCTGACCCATTTGTTTCCCCAAAAATGTAAAAGAGCGGGAAGGGGGCCACTGAGCTAACTATAACTTGCACCCCACAATGCACTGCTGATGATGTCACATATTACATTACTCATGACATGGTCAGTGACATCACTGATGACATCTCAAATGACATCACTGATGACAGCACTGATTATAACAACCACTTAATATCTGATGCACCTCCTCACACCCTAATATAACCTTTCATACGCCCACTCTAAAATACAGACTACCATCTCTGAAACCATAAACACGCCAATACCAGTTAGTACAGTCCCACTCACTGATTCATCGGTCTACACACACATCCACTCACTCACCCATACAGTCACTCATTCACGCAGTCACTCATCAGTACAGCCACTGATATATGCACTCAAATACTCATGCAGACATTGACACACTACCACTCACCAATAGAGTTACATCCCTAGTCAGTCACCCAAAGAATCAATCACACTGCCATTTACTCACCTATACAGTTATACACACACCACCTCACTTATTCATACAGATACTAACAGATATGTACTGTCTTATACAATCACTGAGTCAAGCACACACTCATCCATACAGCCACTCTCACAATCACTAACTCTCACATATAGTCATTTATATACTACAACACTCACATATACTGCTTTTCACATATGTAGTTACTCACACATATACCACTGAGACATCCATTCACTCACCAACACAGACATATGCACACTCACTAACCCAAACAGCCCCTCCCAGACGCCCTCATCAACCCATACACCCAGTGAATCACCGAATCACACATCCATGCAGGGAGTCACACCCCGCCACCCACACAGACACTCAGGCACCCATATACGTATATAGTTACTCACATAACCAATCATCAACCCATATAGAAACTCATGAAGCTATTCACGAACCCATGCAGCCGCTTACACACCAACTGGTAGACTGATAAAGACATTCACACAGATTAGTCATTCACCCAGACACCTTTCATCACGCACTTATACAGTCAGTCATGCACCCACTAATTCATCAATTCAGACGCTCATACACCTACTCATTCTTCAATACACTTTGGCGTATATATATATATATATATATATATATATATATATATATATATGAAACATTCTTAAACTTTTTAGAAACACTCAATCACTGGATGATGTCATCAGTAACGTCATCAGTGATGTCATTTGAGAGGTCATCAGGGATGTCATCAGTGATGTTACTGACCATGTCATGAGTGATGTAATATGTGGCGTCATCAGCAGTGCATTGCGGGGGCACGAGTTATAGTTAGCTCAGCTAACTATAATGGCTGAATTTCTCTGGTTTTGTACGAGTAAAATGTCAGCCTAACTATAAATCCCTGAAATCTGTGTTTTTTCAGTCACTACTATAATAACTTGCATTGCTTTTTACACAACTGTCTCCATGCATTGTTAATAAAAAAGTATCAGTCTAAATTGTTTAGACCCACTACTTACAGTATATAACATGGAGCAGTGTGTCAGCCCACTACAGCCATTGTCAAAGTTCACTGTTAATGATGTCATTGTGCACTCTCACTCACCAGGAGCTCATTCACACACAATGTAATACCCTATGGTGGTGGGGACTACTATGTCAATGTGTTTTAAGGACCTGCCATCTTTTACAACAATCTATACATTCATAAATAACATCAGTCGCCAAATGGTAAAGGGCAGGCCAATTTTTTTTTACATTGTAATTTAAGTGTATTTAGAGGAAGAGGTATGTACCATTTCTAACTGACATAATTATTTTTATTTAAAAAATTCAAAAATCAGTATAATGTGTTTTGCATATTTAATATATTGTAAAGGATACTAACAACAACTCTCTGTTTTCCTTCGTTATAAGCAAACAATGGTCCAAGGCCTCTATGGTTTCTTGAACTAAATTAATTAGCAAAACATCATCAATTAAACATTTAGGGAGCATCTGCCTTAGTCTGCTCTATACATTTGTGTAAATATTCAGTTTAAACATAAGGGCAAAAAATAATAATGAGCGACCGTCCTATCTAGATAATATTTTAATCAATTATCTTCTGGTCAAACTTCATCACAGTATTTACATTTATAACACACTACAATTACCAAAGGTTGCCCCAAATGGAGCGTGCAACATAGCAAAAGGGTGCAAGAAAGTAGTAAGTGTTTGAAGATACAAAGAAATGATACAAGTGATAGCAAAAAAACCATTCAAAAAAGCTTTTGGACAAACAGGTGAATATATAAATCATCCAACCTATGTAAACATGACCACTGAGAATTATGAACAACTCCTTAGTGTCACTATTTTTACAATGAATAAATCATAGATTGTGCACATCTATACAGTGAACATAAGGGTCCAGGTATTTATAAAACAGCGTTGACGTAGCGACTCGTCTTGTGGCCTCCTGGTTAATTATGCCTGGGCCATGCGAGTCTTCATCAGGACAATGGATGGGACAACCAAGGGTATAACAGGTGACCCTATAAAGGAGGAATAGGTACACCTTTAGACTGTCGTCAAACATAAATATAATTCTTAATTTGCCCTAATCACTCAATAATTGCTTACCCAGTGGGTGCAATTGGTAAATATTCCAACGTCAGGACCAGACTCTCTCAGTCCTAAAAACGAGAATGAAAAATGGGATTTGTGATATGCCAATCGAGGGCAACTATTCAGTATAGATAATACTATGGTGTAATCATATGTACCTGGTAATCTTCAGAGGAATTGGTAAGCCTCAATCTTCATATTAGTTTAAGTCGTATCTGAAAAAATGATAACATGGGTTGTAATACCCATACCATCACAGACCTCAAATTACGCTACCAAAATTGGGATAGAACACTCCCATACCTGATCGTGGGTGTAAACACAGTCCACCTCTCCGACCGGAGGAAAAGTTACCACAGCCGAAATTAACTTGTTTCCTTAGTTTTCAGTCTCGCCGATTTTGACTGTGGGAAATCAAATAATGCAAATGCGGTCAACACAGCTGTACTATTTACATCTAAGGCTAAGGTTGGGATAAGGTAAAACCTTACCGCGTTCTCAGTACATACTGCATGGCGTTCCAAGCGGACCTCGCTGCGCCATTGCTGTCATAAGTACGCGGCTCCGCCCACAGTCAACATCAAGGACGGACACTAACTTATCCTCGCAAATCCGTTTCAAGTTGGATAAATTAAAGGGACCTAATAAAGTTATCAAAGTATCATTATATGCTCATAGTGAGCCCAATTAATGTAACTCGTAAGTGTGCAGTGGCGAGGCGTGTAAAAACGGGTCCTCCATCTTGGTTTGGGAAACAAGGTGGTTTGAGATTATTTCCATGGCGGCCATATTTGATCATTAGTACATCATTGTTATTTACAATTATCTATGTACCATGGAATCATTGGCCATAGCATTCTATAAACGGGCAAACACTGTGGGCAGTCCCATTTATACTGACAAGATTACCTCTGGGACCAATTAAAAATGAAATAACATTGTCCACCCCCACACGTCCATCACTTGATCAGTATCCATGGGGGCGATGACAAGAATATATCATAATAAAAACAATATATACATATATACATTCAAAAAGCAGTATTAATCATCCTCCGGTCGTGACTAACAGATTTTATATAGTCACTAGAATTCTCAAAACAGTACATGAACCATGAAACACCATTCACAGAAGAGACACTTGCCTATTAATTTCCTCCAATTCATTGAGGCCCCTGTTCACCGTATCCAAAAGGTGTATCCACTTACATTCTCTTCTACTGAGAATGCTGTTAAGGTTACCACCTCTGGGGTTGACCCTCACTTTTTCGATGACCCACCATTTCATACTGGTGGGTTCATGTTCAAAAGCGATGAAATGTTCCACTAGCGGGGCTCCTACCGTTTTGCAACGTATGTGGCTGGTATGCTGGAGAATCCGGCATTTGACTCTTTGGACAGTCTGCCCAACATACATAAACCCACAGGGGCACAGAATAGCATAGATAAAACAAGGACCCCCTGAATAGAGAATTATACATTTCTAGTACAGGGAAAACAAATTGTGTGTATTAATTCCTAGGCAATTAATCAAGGAAAGTAGGAACAGGTAAGTAAGGGAAGACACAAGGAAATCAAAGATTTAAAAAACCTTATATTTTTAATGAATCCTTCATAGAAAATTATTCACTTATCCAAAAATGCAACATACATATACATACATAAATGAAATAAAACCGTTGTTTAGAGAAAACAACCACATAAAATTGGTTTATAAAAAAGTTTTTTTCTTCATTAGTACAGTGACATTAATGTAGTCCTGGAATGGCTTAATATGACTGATATAAATCTAAAATTCACTGCACAGTATAATACAGACAAAGTGGAGTTTCTTGATCTGGTCATAAAAAATCAGAATAATAAGTTGGAAGTCGATTTATTCGTGAAACCTACGGCACGCAATACGTTGCTCCATTTCAATAGCTTCCACCCTAGGAGCCAACATCAAAGTATTCCCTTTTCACAATTCCTAAGAGTAAGAAGAAACTGCACTAGTCTCATTGATTTTGACAAACAGGCTGCAGTGATGAGGAAAAAATTCATGGATAGAGGTTATCCCCACAGATTAGTAAGGGACTCTTACAAAACAGCGCGTTTCTATGATCGCGATTCTTTGTTAGGACCTAAAACATGTAAAGAGAACGATCAATTGGTCTGTGTCACCAGACATTCTACTCTCAACAACAAAGTCAAACAGATTATTAATGCCAATTGGCATATTCTTAACTGTAATCCGACCCAAGAAAGTAAACTGACGAAACCTATGTTTAAACACAAAAGAAATAAGAACATCAAGGATTTGATTGTTCACTCAAGATTTGACAAAAAGATTAATTCATCTAGATCTAGTCAGAGATCTTTGATTAGCAATCTCCCAGTACGGGGTACAGTCAAATGTTCCTCATGTAAATCGTGTGAAAACATCTTAGGAGGTGAGTTTTTTTCTTACAATGGCTTCACTACTAAAGCGTGCGACATGTGGAATTGTAAAACGGCGAACAGTGTGTATTTCATTCTATGCCCTTGCAACCTTGGGTATGTCGGCGAAACCTCAAGACCTATTCAGGTTCGTCTGACAAAACATAGGTCAGCCATTAGAATGGGTAAAACCTTTGCACCACTAGTTAAACACTTCGAAGAAAAGAAGCATAAACCAGAGGAGATTAAATGGTGCATCCTAGAAAAGATTAGGACACCGGATAGCAGAGGTGGTTGCGCAATTCGTAAAAAGAGAGAAGTATACTGGATTTTTGTATTTGATACCTTTAAGAACGGATTAAATAGTGAAATTCCTTGGGAGAATGCTATATTTTGAAAATCCCTATAGGTCAGGTCTGGAAAGTTAAAACTGTACTTAATGTTGAGTACTTACATAGGGAATCGTTGATCATACAGTAGCGCCAATTATATAGAATAGGTTTGTTTAATATTTAGTGTTAAAAGAAATTTTATGACCTTATATACTAAGTTTGAATGAAATATTTCCACTTATATTTTGATGATATTAATTAGATTGCATCCTGGTCCTTTGATATTATCCAGGACGTCAATAAAAGTGTTCTTCTTATAGGTTCATTATATGTCATCTTATTTGTTTCTCATTGACTATTCTCATAAGATTAATTTTGAGATATCCCCTTTTAAATCCTTTTTTGATTTCTATGCACGTATGGCGATATCTGTTCCATCCGTTTTCATCATAAGATTTTATCGGTGATGCTTACTGCGTTTATCATATGCTAAATAGTGCAGTTATCATTCTAAGAACTTTTAATTTAGATTTAGGCACTATTTAGTAATCGAACGATATATTATATTTCAACTTTGCCAATATATATAGCTCGACTATGACCACGGTTGTTGTCCTGTGTGTTTAAACCGCGAGCTGCTTTATCACGTGGTTTAGTATGAATGACGTTTTTAAACTCCCGTCCGTGACCAGTCTGTTGATACCTCCTCTAACCAACGGGAGACGTCAACAGCCATCTTCTGTCCGGCTTACTTGCTTGTTGCAGTCGTGTGTCGAAATCTAGGTGAGCTAACTACGTGAGACCAGTTTTATTTAGTTCCCATACAAGAATATGTGAGGATCTATAGGATATCAAACGTATTTAGATTTTGAAATGTTCCCTTGTATATGTCGTCCGTAGACCTACACATTCTGAGACTCGGTTGATTTTATCCACGCCGAGTCCTGTAATACGGCTAAATATTAGTCTAGACGGACGGAGAACATTGGAGGTCATTCCTTACCCCTTTGATCCATGTAATATGGATATCGTCTAAACTATGGTAAGCTTATTTGCAGCACTCTTTTGAATTCTTTAAAAATTTTGGATTAATGTTATATCTCGAGAATTTGTCATTAACGTTAAAAATATCGAATATAAATGGATCCTTTTATTTCTCCTCTATAGAACCGAATATCGTATTTCATTACTGATTTTGTTTACATCAAGCAAATAGTCGGCTAATCATGATTTGTTTTTAACCTTGGAATAAAGAGAATAATTTTTTTCTCCCAGTTGCTCTAATAGTTTTAGTTTTCTCAACTCATTTAGATATTTGATACAGTTTGATACATTTTGAGAGGTGTTTCTTTGTTGTTTTTTAATTTAAAATAACCCACTGGTGTTCCCTGGATGTAATTCTTCGCATCTTTAGATGTGGCCAGTTTCCATTTGAATCTTATATCGCCTACAGCGTAGGTATGTAGATACTTAGATGATTATATACATTGAGATGGATATACACCCAGTAGTTGAGCGAACCTGTTTTTTTCGATAAAATCGTCCATAAAAATTGGTGTGTTCCTGGACAAAATCGATAGTTCTGAAAGCTATTTCTAATCTATATGTATCTATTTTTGCCCAACATGATGGAAATATTAGGGTTTGATAACATCGAGACATTTTCATTAATGACTTATAAATAAGGAATAGCTTTTTTCATTGTGATTTATTGTGTTTTTGTTTTAGGTACAGTTTATTTGTTTACTGTTTTTACATTTGAATCCCCCATTGAGAGGATCATTAACACGAGATACCCTGGATCGCTCGTTTTTTAAGTAAGAAAAAGTATTTTTATCTATGATAAAGACACTAAAGTTGTTTAATAGAAGAGGCACCGAAGGTCATAAATAGAATTTCTCCCCTCAGGTCTATTATGGTCTACGTACATTACAGATATAGGAAGGCGAGGTTTTTATCAGCTTTCGTTTTGCCTATCAATAACTAAATCCGAGGTTGTTTAAGTCTATATATTAATCATCAAAGGTTATCAATATTAGCATAAAAACCTAACAGTACCTTCTTTGGTTCTATCTACTCTAGATGAATAAGAGATTTCCTATACCTGGTGTCACTAGCCTTTATTTCAGTTTTCTAGATTCCTTTTTGCTATTATTATGTAGCATAGAAATATATATGAATACTCAGATATCCTATTTTCTATGTAAATTGATTATCTGACTAATTGTGAACATGGTATGTTTTTTAAGGGAAGCATTGTTAAATGGAATGTGATTAATGATGACTAAGATGTAATTTTTTCTATGTAATTTTAACATGATGTATTGAGTATATATATATACATTGATATTCTGGATTTTGTTCATTATATGTTTCAGAAACTTGTTTGGCTCCTGAGGAAGGCATTTTGAATACGCCGAAACGCGTGTCGACTACATTAATGCCACTGTATTAATGAAGAAAAAAACTTTTTTGTAAACCAATTTTATGTGGTTGTTTTCTCTAAACAACGGTTTTATTTCATTTATGTATGTATATGTATGTTGCATTTTTGGATAAGTGAATAATTTTCTATGAAGGATTCATTAAAAATATAAGGTTTTTTAAATATTTGATTTCCTTGTGTCTTCCCTTATATACCTGTTCCTACTTTCCTTGATTAATTGCCTAGGAATTAATACACACAACATGTCGTTTAACCACAAGCTTTTACAGCATGGTACACACTGCAATGATACGACAAACGTGTCCGGCTTGTATTTCAGGGCATCATCAGCTAGATGTAAGATTCAGAACCTGGCCTAGAGATGTCCAAATGCCCTTTCTATGGTGTTTCTAGTGCATAAAGTAGCTCTATTGCATGCATGCTCCAGTGCAGACCCTGGGTTAGGCAGTGGGGGCAAGAGTCATGGCTTCCAGGGGTAATCATCATGTGTATGATAACAAAACATGTACACTACAATACCCACAATGCATTTCTTCAAATATTCTACAAACATATAATTGAAAGATCTTTATCAATCAGAAGTGGTTGTTCATACTTACCGAGTAGCCATGTTCTTTGAGAGAATGATGAGTTACCATCGTATGAAGGGTGTAGCTTCCCCGGAGTATCATCAAATCATGCTTTGATATCGTGCACAGCAGTGCATAAAGCAAATATTTTCATTGCACACCATGTGCACATTTATGGTGTGCTGCATCTTCTGATTTCTGTACACTTGTTCTTGCCTCCGTGGAGCCACTAAGGATACATGACATGAGTGTAGTCTATGGCACCTATCACATCAGGAAATTTGGCTATAGCATTCAAATTGTCTTTGATGGAATTGGTTGTTTGATTGTCTGTTGGAAAAACAAGGTGGCGATGTTGAATATTGATCAAAGCATCAACGGCTTGCTTGGGGATTTTACAAAAGTTTAGTTGCGCCACACCATGAACCATAGCCACTGTGTGCTGGATGGAGCCGGTAGCTAAAAATTGTAACAAAGCAAGGATTCTAAGGAGGAGTGGTATGGCGATGTGTGTGGCTACATTAGGCTGTACCACATCGCCTAGTGATGTTAGGATGTCTTGAATAGTACGCATGTCCAA
Source organism: Lissotriton helveticus (assembly GCF_964261635.1). NCBI lineage: Eukaryota > Metazoa > Chordata > Amphibia > Caudata > Salamandridae > Lissotriton > Lissotriton helveticus. Next base: position 786,994,887 of record NC_136068.1, read on the forward strand.
CCTATATGTTTATAAAATGTCAGTTGTAGTCAAGTTTAGTGGATCTAACCTGATTCTTCTCAAGCGTCTTTGGCTATGTGATGTGATGTGATGTGAGAGGGGATTTCTATAGCTATCCTTTGCCTACAACGCCCAGCCTGGTTACATGCATCTTCTTGTACTACTTGCTGTAGTAGAACAGGGTTTTGGCGTATTTTAATGAAGTGCCCAAGCAGGGCTACATCCATGGTGGTCACGTTTAGGAGTTTACCAAAGGTATTTGTGAAAAGGCCATATTTAACTTATAATATTTCTTAATGTGGTGCTTCTCCTTGCATCGGATAGTCATTTACTTCTTTAAAGTTATAATGCATATAATTTTGCTGTTTATTTTTTATTATACGCCTATTTTTAAACTAAATGTTGTTTATTGAACACTTTTCTTCCTGTACGGTATAACCATTACAAACAATTACTACCTAATTTAGGCAGGTGGTACTTTTAGGTAGTAAACCCCTCAGTTAACCCGGAAGCATAATCTAACACATGCAACAATTAACATCTGTTGTCATTTATTTACCACATGTTAAAAAACAGAGGAAGTAAATAACACCTGTCAGTTCAGTTTAAATGCTTTATTCGGTTTATAAGACATAACCATATAAGCAAAGCAAATACATAAACATTTATATGAATTAAGATATTAAAAATCGTCAGCTAACCATAAAAAATAAAAGTTGCATTTATAAGTCCTTTTAACACAGCAATTCATGAGCAAAAATTTCATCTAATAATCAGTACAAAAGCAATTCTTATATCACGATAAAACCGTGGAGTACATTAAAAATTGTATCATACAAATGTAATGCTTCTTCTCATAATAAGTCCAAAGAATTACCAGAGAATATACCCTAGATCAAAGTATACAAACGATTTAGAATCTACAGACAGGTCAAATTACTTATAACACAGTCATATGATATCAAATGACTATGGATTTCCTGGCAGCTGTACATTTCAATATATATGTTGTTACGAAAAAGCAAATATCTGGGCTTTCCAAAGAACATAACAGGTTCATTGCTATTTTTGTGGAGCAAACATGGTTTTTAAGAAAAATAGGTTTTAAATAAAATTTCCTGTATGAGCAATAACATTTACAAAATAGTAAAAGGTGGCAGCAACTCTGTCTTGAAGTGTTATCACATGGGCATACAGAGTCTGATCGGGCTTTCATTTTAGGAAAAGCTACTAGATGATGTACAATACCCAATCTTAGGCACGTTAAAACAAAACGATGAGAATTTCTGGTCACAGTGGAGAGGTAAGATTGAAAACCAATATACAATTGTAGGTCCCGGTAAAAGGTCACACTCGATAGCTTCCCAGACATCTTGTCTCGGTTCTCTTTTTTATGTATGAGAAACCTTGTATTTATTTCTTTTTTGGAGAATATGACTACATTCTCAGGTTCAAGAAAGATGTTACAATCAAACAGGAGAATATACCAGTGGTAAATATATTTGAGCCAAGGAATACGGGATACATGATCTAACCTCAGGCAGTCGCGAATAATCTCTTTTGTAAACTGGGTTTCTGTTTTGGCCCAAATGGAGCGCCATAGCAGCAGGGGGCGTAATGCAGCTATGTCAGAGATATATTCAATCAATCAAAGCATTTATCAATCAATCAAAGCATTTATATAGCGCACTACTCACCCGGAGGGTTTCAAGGCGCTGGGGGAGGGGGTCCGCTACTGCTCGAACAGCCAGGTCTTGAGCTGCTTCCTGAAGGCGAGGTGGTCTTGGGTCAGGCGGAGGTGGGTCGGAAGGGAGTTCCAAGTCTTGGCGGCCAGGTAGGAGAAGGACCTTCCTCCTGTGGTGGCTCTTCGGATGCGGGGGACGGCGGCGAGGGCGTGGCTGGTCGATCGAAGCTGGCGTTTGGGAGCGTAGAAGTTGAGGTGGCTGTTGAGGTATCCTGGGCCTTGGTTGTGTAGGGCTTTGTGTGCGTGGGTGAGGAGCCGGAAGGTGATTCTCTTGTTGACCGGGAGCCAGTGCAGGTCTCTCAGGTGTCCGGAGATGTGGCTGCGGCGGGGGATGTCCAGGATGAGTCGTGCTGAGGTGTTCTGGATCCGCTGGAGTCTCTTCTGGAGTTTGGCGGTGGTTCCGGCGTAGAGGGAGTTGCCGTAGTCCAGACGGCTAGTGACGAGGGCCTGGGTGACTGTCTTCCTGGTCTCGGTGGGGATCCATCGGAAGATCTTACGTAGCATGCGCAGGACGTTGAAGCACGACGAGGAGACGGCGTTGACTTGTCTGGTCATGGAGAGGGAGGAGTCCAGGATGAAGCCCAGGTTGCGAGCGTGGTCTGTTGGTTTGGTTGCGCTGCCCAGGGCGGGGGGCCACCAGGAGTCGTCCCAGGCGGAGGGTGAGGATCCCAGGATGAGGACTTCCGTCTTGTCCGAGTTCAGTTTCAGGCGGCTGTTCGACATCCACTTGGCTACGTCTGTCATCCCTTCGTGCAGGTTGGCTCTGGCGGTGGTGGGGTCGTTGGTGAGGGAGAGGATCAGCTGGGTGTCGTCGGCGTAGGAGATGATGTTGAGGTTGTGCTGGCGTATGATGGCTGCGAGGGGGCTCATGTAGACGTTGAAGAGTGTTGGCCTGAGCGAGGAGCCTTGAGGAACGCCGCAGATGACTTCGGTGGCCTCCGATCTGAACGGGGGAGGCGGACTCTCTGTGTCCTTCCGGCGAGGAAGGAGATGATCCACTCCAGTGCCTTCTCCTGGATTCCGATGTTGCTGAGGCGCTGCACGAGGGTGCGGTGGCAGACGGTTTCAAATGCCGTGGAAAGGTCCAGGAGGATGAGGGCCGCTGTTTCTCCGTTGTCGAGCAGGGCTCGGATGTCATCGGTAGCTGCGATCAGGGCGGTCTCGGTGCTGTGGTTGGCCCGGAAGCCAGACTGCGAGAGGTCAAGGGAACCGTTCGTCTCGAGGAAGGCGGCCAGTTGCTTGTTGACGGTCTTCTCGATGACTTTTGCCGGAAACGGGAGCAGCGAGATGGGGCAGTAGTTCTTGAGGTCGGTGGGGTCGGCTGATGGTTTCTTAAGTAGAGCGCTGAGTTCGGCGTGCTTCCAGCTCTCCGGGAAGGTGGCGGTGTCGAAGGAGGTGTTGATGATGTCCCGCAGGTGGGGTGCGATGACAGCGTCGGCCTTGTTGAAGACGTGGTGAGGGCAGGGGTCTGTCGGAGATCCGGAGTGGATGGAGTTCATCGTGCGGATGGTGTCTTTGTGCTGATCGGGGTCCAGGCGCGGAGGGTGGTGGTGGGGGGCGGAGGTTCGGTCGTGGCGTGCGTCGGTTGAGTGCTGAAGCTGTTGTGTATGTCCGCGATCTTGTTGTGGAAGTAGGAGGCGAGGGAGTTGCAGAGGTCTTGCGAAGGGGTGATGTCGTTGTTTCCGGCGTTGGGTTTGGAGAGCTCTTTCACGATGTTGAAGAGTTCCTTGCTGTTGTGTGCGTTGTTATCCAGTCGTTCCTTGAATGCGGTTTTCTTGGTGGCGTGGATCAGTTGGTGGTGTTTTCGGGTGGCGAGCTTGAGGGCAGTCATGTTGTCCGGTGTTGAGTCTCTGCGCCAGGTTTTCTCAAGTGCTCTGCAGTTCTTCTTGGAGCTCTTGAGTTCGTCGTTAAACCATGGGGCTTTCTTGCTGCCGGGTCTGCTCGGCGAGGTCTTCAGAGGGGCGAGGTCATCTGCGCAGTCGCTGATCCATTTCCTGAGGTTGGTGGCCGCTTGGCTGGGGTTCGTTGTGCTGGTGGGAGGGTTGTTGCTCAGGGAAGTAGCGAGCTGGTCGGCAGTGATCTTGTTCCAGCTTCTGCGTGCAGCCTGTTGCTGGTGAAGGTGGATCGTGGTCCTTCTGAAGCTGAAGTGGACGCAGCTGTGGTCCGTCCAGTGGAGTCCCGTGGCGTGGCTGAAGGCGATGTCCTTGCTGGATGAGAAGACCGGGTCGAGTGTGTGTCTGGCGTAGTGGGTGGGGGTGGTCACCAGTTGCTTGAGTCCGAGGTTGGCGAGGTTGTCCAGCAGGGTGGTGGTGTTGCGGTCGTTGTTGATCTCCAGGTGGAAGTTGAGGTCCCCGAGGAGGATGTAGTCAGCGGAGGAGAGGGCGTGCGGGCTGACGAAGTCGGCGATGTCCTCGCTGAATTGTGTGCGTGGTCCCGGGGGTCTGTAGATGAGGGTGCCTCTGAGGGTGGTCTTGGGGTTGGTGTGGATCTGGAAGTGCAGGTGCTCGGCGGGTGTGAGGGTGTCGTCGGTGTTGGTCGTGATGCGGATGGTGTTCCTGTGGATGATGGCGATGCCTCCTCCTGTCTGGTTGATGCGGTCCTTCCGGATGATCTTGTAGCCGTCCGGGATGGCGATGGCGATGTCGGGCGCTGAGGAGGCGTTCATCCAGGTTTCCGTGAGGAAGGCGACGTCTGGTGAGGTTGTGTCGAGCAGGTTCCAGAGCTCGACGGCGTGTCTGTGGACGGAGCGGGTGTTGAGCAGGATGCACTTCAGGTGGGCGCTGCTGGAGTTCGGCTTGGTGGGTGGTGGTGTGTTGTGGGTCCGGTTGCAGGTGAACTTGCAGGAGTGGCAGCTGAAGGGTCCGTGGGTGCGTCTCGGTGTGGCTCGGTAGCATCCCGGGGTTCGGCCGGTGTTGAGAGCGATGAGGTCGGTGGCGTCGTAGGTCCGTCGGGTCGGCTTCCGTCAGTGGGGGACAGGGGTCCTGGCGCTGGGCGCGGGCCAGGCGCGGACGGGCGAAGACGGGCTTACCTTTGGCGCACCTTCGGCGCTCATTCGGTGCTCCCGCTGCGCGCGTCCGCTGCGCGGTCGCTCTGGGGGCGTCATAAATCAGGAGCCGGGGGGGCGGGTCAGCTGGGTGGCGGGAGCGGGGCGGCCAATGGGCTCAAGGTGGGCGGGGCCGCAGGGGGCAGCAGCGGGAAAACGGCGCGGGCGGCTCAGCGGCGGCTGGGTCGCTCGGAGCAGCGGCAGCAGGAGGCGTCGGCAGCAGGAGGGGTGACCTGGCCTAGTTAAAGGCACAGTGGTCACTCCAGAACTCGCACTGCGGTCCCCTTAAATCAGGAGCCGGGAAGGCGGGTCAGCTGGGTGGCGGGAGAGGGGCGGCCAATGGGCTGAAGGTGGGCGGGGCCGCAGGGGGCAGCGGCGGGAAAACGGCACAGGCGGGCGGCTCAGCGGCGGCTGGGTCGCTCGGAGCAGCGGCAGCAGGATGCGTCGGGAGCAGGAGGGGTGACCCGGCCTAGTTAAAGGCACAGTGGTCACTCCAGAACTCGCACTGCGGTCCCCTTAAATCAGGAGCCGGGAGGGCGGGTCAGCTGGGTGGCGGGAGCGGGGCGGCCAATGGGCTGAAGGTGGGCGGGGCCGCAGGGGGCAGTGGCGGGAAAACGGCACAGGCGGGCGACTCAGCGGCGGCTGGGTCGCTCGGAGCAGCGCCACCAGCAGGAGGCGTCGGGAGCAGGAGGGGTGACCCGGCCTAGTTAAAGGCACAGTGGTCACATTCCTACCTCCTTATGTACTAATTCAGTAGATGCCGAGGTAGGTACGCAGAGTAGCTTTTTAAGAAATTTGTTTTCATCTCCCTGAAGAGTTGGATTGTGTTGGTGCCCCCAAACACCAGCACCATATAACGCCGATGAGGTACATCGTACGTTATAGATTGCCATCATGTCTTTATTTACCACATGTGATAAACACTGCATGAAGTAAATAACACCGGTCGTAATATCCCTCATGCTCTAAATAACCGATCTGAAATACTAGCAATTAAAGTTTTTTCAGGGGCAATCGGAAAAATGTGATTGATGGGGTAACCACTGGCGCACGACTCGTAATCAGGGCCTAAGTGTAATAATGGACTACACTGTTTAGTTATCTGTAGTAAAAAGAAGATAACGATAATTATATTTGTAAGACTGCAGAATTTTAGGAAAAACACCATTAACTTTGATAAAAACACTTTCTGTCTTGGAGAATGGAGAAGTTGTTGTGATTGTTCTGTGCAAGGTACAGCTAACAATGGATACTGAGTTGTATTACAATACTCATTTTTTGTTTAGGTTTCATCAGTATAATGTTGATTAAATAATGGCTAAGGGTAAAGTTCCCAATAGTGCTTTGGGGTTGTAATTATAACGATGACACCCCCATTTTGCAGGGACTCGTGTAATTTCTTTCCATATTTCAAAGGGACCTATGCAATACTTTCCACATTTCATGGGTACCTTTGAAAATGGGTTTTTACATCATTGCATCTGTTATGTACAATAAAAGGGAGGGAATGCCTTGGAAACCTTGCACACACCCTCAATGTTGTGTGTTTATAGCCATTCACAAACATTGCACGGCCCATTTCCTCTCAGGAAATGCTCACGTATTAACTTCTGTCAACAGCAGGAGTAAGTCTGTTTCAAGGGTGGTAATGCACGGAGCACACCCCAACAATTGAGGAGAGTTTAGAACGGGTTTCTCCGAGCGAAAAATATTTGCCCTGTGAAGAAAACAGATAAACAAAATTTTAAAGTGCAAGCACAATAATAATGCATAACATTTAGAGATGCCCCAATGTACATGTAATGTTGATGGTTTCTTCCCCCACAGAGCACAGGATACCAGGTAGTGTGAAGGAACAAGCATTTATTGCAGTATAACAAATGCGCTATTTCACAGAGCGCCGAGCATCTAATTACCGCCAGCTCCGGTCGCTTCTGCCGTTTACTCCTTCGCGCGCTTGCCTCCCGCCTAGCGCGCATGCGCCGGTGTTCCGCTCTGGCTCCGGCGCGGCACGTCATCACGCCAGGCGCCGGAGACTAGAGTGCAACACCACATATCTCCTCCTTTTACCAATAACACAAACAACAATGGTGGTTCAATTCAATAGTCACTCATATCATAGTCTTTGAAATGAGGGGGCAGGGTAACTGCCCTCCCGGCACGGGTTTGTCTTACCGGAGTGAGCTCTTCCCTGTTATCTTCACCGGGAAGAATCCTTACGTCCTTCTGTGTGCCTTTTTCCTTCTCCCCAGCCGGGGCCATGTTTGTCACTGCTCCTTCCCCTGTTCGTGATTCGTCGTTCCTTTCATTGTCCCCTAGAGCAGGTCTTTCCTTCTGCCTCTCCTTACTTGTCTCCGTCTCTTCCTCTCCATTGGTTTGCCTCTGATCCTCAGTCTCTTCTTCCTTGTCCGCTGGCCACTGCATGATCCTGTTGACCTTTGCCATGCGGTCTTGGGACCACACTATCCCATCGCTAAGCAAGGCCGCTCTACCATACACTTCTTGAACCTGTAGGGGTTTGCTGTACTTGCTTTCGCCTTTCTTTTGGAGAGTTGGGAGTTGAACTCTAACCCATTCCCCCTTTTCCAGGATGGTGTCTTTGGTGTTGTGTCTCTTGTAATGTGCAGCGTACACTTTTGGGGCTTTTTCCAGGTTGTGTGGTACCACTGCCGGCGACCATCTGCTAGTCACTGTTTTTTCTCTCCATACCACATTGGAAGTAGGCAAAGCTATGCTATGCTTGAAATCAAATCTGGCTCCCCCCTTGACCCTTGCCCTCATCATATCTTCCGACAGCTCACCCCCCTGATCTGCCCCGCTGTAACTCAGGTATTAAATCACTCACTAGAAACTGCTGAGTTCCCATCGTGCTGGAAGACCGCCACAGTCACCCCTTAATAAAAAAAGCTGGATTAGATATTAACAACCCGGCCAACTACAGGCCTATATCCCAACTTCCCTATCTATCAAAAGTCCTAGAGAAACTGGTCAACAGACAATTGGCCAGTTTCCTCGAAGCAAACAATCTGCTGGACATCACACAGACAGGCTTCAGGGCGAATAACAGCACAGAAACCACCCTCCTAGCAGTGCTGGACACTATCAGGATGCATGTCGATCAGGGGAAGACAGTGGCCTTGATACTGTTGGACCTCTCGGCGGCTTTCGACACCGTCCCCCACCAACTGCTTCTGGAAACTTTAGCATCCAAAGGTATAAGGGACAAAGCTTTGGATTGGCTGCGGTCTTTCCTGTCGGACAGATCACAGTCAGTGCACATGGGTAACTTCTCATCCCCATGCCGGAACATCAAGTACGGGGTCCCACAGGGGGCCTCACTAAGCCCAACTTTGTTCAATATCTTTGTATCATCCCTGGCAGGAATAGGTAGAAAGTGGGGCGTGGAAATCTGTTCCTATGCCGACGATACACAACTTACGGTCATCCTGGACGAACAAAACAACCCCAAAGAAAGGCTCCTCAACTGTCTTACCGAGCTGGCCGAATGGATGCATCAACATTGCTTGAAACTCAATGCTGATAAATCCAAGATCCTTCTGTTCGGCAGCCATACTGAGCTGTGGAACGACAGCTGGTGGCCAAAAGCGCTGGGCACTCCACCAACCCCGGCACAAACTGCGAAAAACCTCGGAATAACCATGGATACTGCACTATCCATGAAGACTCATGTAGCTACCATTTGTGGCAAAGGCTTCGGAATCCTGAAAATACTCAAAAGAGTCTTCCCCTGGATCCCACTGAAGTGCAGAAAAATCCTGGTCCAGTCACTCTTGATGAGTAGGCTGGACTACGGCAACTCCTTGTTCGTAGGCATGGCCGAGTACCTTTTCTCCAAGCTCCAGATGCTGCAGAACGCAGCAGCCAAAGCCATATGCATGAAAAAGAAATACGACTCGGCCAAGAGCTGCCTGCGCCACCTCCACTGGCTGCCAATGAGGCAAAGAGCCTCTTTCAAAATGATGTGCATTACTCACAGAGCACTTCACAAAACAGGCCCCCTCATCCTCAGAAACAGGATGCAGTTCTATGAGCCCACTCGGAACCTCCGCTCTCAAACCCTGGCTCGCGCAAAAACCTGCAGGGTAAAGAGAGCCAGGATGGGCGAACGCGCTTTCTCTCATATCGCAGCCGCCAAATGGAACGAACTACCTACAGCACTCCGACTCACAGAAGACCACCTGACATTTAGGAAGCAGCTAAAAACCTTCCTCTTTCCTCTTCCCGAATAAACCCCCTCTTTGCTTCCATCCATTCCACTCTCACATTAGCAGGCATAGCGCCGTGATATCCTGCCCAGGATGATTGTTAGCGCTTTATAAAAACCAAAAATAAATAAATAAATTGTCTCTTGTAAAGGGGAACCTGCCTCTCAGGATTTGGAAGGGGCTGTATCCTAGCACCGTCGGTGTGATCCTGTATGCCCACAGCATGCCTTGGACTTCCAACTCCCACTCTTTCCCCTGCATAATGGCTGCCTGTATGGACCCCATCAGTACACGGTTGAACCGTTCTACTTGCCCATTACATGCGGGATGGTATACTGCTGTGTGTTTGGACTTTATCCCATTCCTCTCCATGTATTTGTTCCATTTATCAGAGGTGAACTGTGGCCCATTGTCACTTAATATCGTCCTCGGTATTCCTTCCCTCAGGAACAGTGAGGTAAGAAATCTCAACACTGCGTCCGTGTCCATGGATTCTTGCAAATCTATCTCAGGCCATTTGGAGTATTTGTCTATGACCACACACAAGTATTTGGCTATACCTCTGTTGTCGAGGACAGGACCTAATATGTCCACTGCAATATCTTCCCATGGGTTCTGGGGCTGCTCAAACTCCCCCAGCGCAGGCCTCAGTGGTCTCAGTATTTTATCCGCTCCTTGGCACTGGACACATTCTCTGACTTGCCTTTCTATCTGACTGTCCATTCCTGGCCACCAGTACATTTGTTTTACTCTGACCTTCGTTTTCACGATGCCTAGGTGACCTTCATGGAGCTGGTTCAGTAGCAACGGGATTAAAGTCACTGGAGGTATCACCCCGGTACATAAAAATTCCTGAGTCACTCATTGACAATTCCTCCCTTATTTCGTAGAACTTCCTTAGGTCGGCTTTGAGGTGCCGTTTTTCTGGCCAACCAGAGACGAGATATTGTTTGACTTCCTCCATTTCGCTGTCCTCCTCATACGCTTGGGCCCATTCTTGCCTGCTGATCGTTCTCTCCGAGTCGGCCATTTCAGCCACCATCTCGTCTGTGTCAGGTGGGGCTACTGGTGCGTCCTCCATAGCGGAGGCTCTGCTCAAATAGTCCGCTACTTTATTCTGTGTACCCGGCAAGTACTCCACATCATATGTATAGTCCTATTGTGCCCTCCTTCCTTTCCTGTGCCAGCACTGCTCCCAATCCTTTTTCACTGGCATCTGTTGTCAATATGGTGCTGCCCGTTGGGTCATATCCATGTAGGGGTACTGCTCCACTAATGTCGTTTTTCAGACCTTCAAATTCGCTCTGTGCCTCTTCATCCCACTTAAACGGCGACTTGTCCCTGATGAGCTGACGGAGTTTATGAGTCTTGGTGGCAAAGTGCCTTACAAATTTACTATAATACTCCGCCATTCCGAGGAATGACCTCACTTCTTCCTTGTTAACTGGGGCTCTGGCATCGCAAATGGCTTTCACGTTCTGCCTTTTGGGGGATATTCCTTGACTCCCTATTTCATGGCCTAGGTATGTGACGGGTGACATGCCCAGCCTGCACTTACGCCACTCGGCAGTGAGGCCTTTTTCTTGTAGTACTGTCAGCACCTTTGTCAGTTTATTGTCATGGTCTTCTTGGTTTGATCCCATGATCAGGATGTCGTCCTGGAAGTACTGGACGCCTGGTAGATCTATAAATAGACGGTGCATTAACTTCTGGAACACCGCAGTCGCTGAGGCCAGGCCAAACGGCATGCGGCGGAACTGATAACACCCAAAGGGTGTGATGAATGAGGTTAGTTTTCTGCTCGATGGGTGCAAGTCAATCTGATGATACGCTGATGTGAGGTCAATCGTAGAGAAACATGACACTCCTTTTGTTCTCGCTAACATTTCCTCGATCCTTGGTAGGGGAAACTTCTCCACTATTAAGCACTTGTTGAGCTCGCAGAGGTCCACACATAAACGTACCTTGCCATTGGGTTTCCTGGCTACGACCAAAGGGGCCAACCACTCTGACCTGTCAATCGGTTCAATTATCCCCTGGTCTTCCAATCTTTGGAGCTCCTGCTGGACTGCGTCTTTAATGGCCATGGGGATGTTCCTGACCTTGTGGGACACCGGGCGGGCATCCTCCTTGAGGAGTATCTTGTGCACGAATTTATCCCGTTTCCCAACCGTGCCTCCGAACACTTTGGGAAAGGCCCGCTTCAGTTTGTCTTGCTGTGGCCAGCTGCCGTCTTCAGTTAAAAGGATTTGTTCTTTGCCCCCTGGATCCAACTTGATTCCCAGGTCACCTTGGTCCTTCCAGCCTAGTACAGAGGGTCCCCGCTCCGCCACATATAGCTTGCAGATCGCCGATCTACCCCTGAATTCGAACTTCAGAGCGCGGAAACCCACTGTCATGTATTCCTATGGGTTCTGAATCGATCCCCCTATTCCTGACCCTATTCTGGTTAAACTAACTATCAAGTTAACTAACAGTCAGCCCATGAGGCAAGACAAGCCCCCATGATGCAGATACCGTTATCTGACGCAGTCACACTACGGCACAGGAACGTGTTATCTGATTAGGTCATAACGCTTGAGATCTAATTAGACAAGCGACATTCCTCCAGCCCCTGATAAGGCATACGACGTTCTCATAACAAATCAAACCTATGACAACCTGGAAAATCCGTGCGGCCATTGTTTTGATTTCACAGAGAACTTTAGCAAAATAATGTGCTAACGAGCAAGTCGTATGACATCTTTATTGACGTATCTATGTCCATCCTTACGTCAATCTCGGCACCTTTAAGGTATAAATATTACCGATCTTGCCCTATGCAAACACACGCGTGGTGACGAGACGGAGCAGCCATACTTGCCGAAGCCCAGAAGCAGAACAGACCCCGCTGGCAGCAGCCCCGCCTTCCTGACGCGCTGAGAGACGCGCTGCTATCTCAAGCCGAGAGACCCAGCACCGGCGCTTTCGGGCAGCCCTCGCAGGCGGCCTGGAATATCGAGACCAGAGAAAGAGATACCATTCCTCATTCATCCTAAATTCCAGGTACAGAACTGAATAACCCCTCACAGAGAATTCTTTAGTTATTCACTTGGCAAAAACAAACTTAACTTAAACTGTAACTTTCTATTCCCGCCCACGCATTAGACTTAGGTCAGGTACACGGGGTAGGCGTATTTAGAAACACCAGTTGAGTACGTTTAGTCAAATGTATATGTGTATGTAAATATATTTTAATCATTTTAAAATATCATATGGCTCAGAAACCATATCAATGTTTTTACAGTACTATTTTATACTATTGCTTTTAATGTATGCACTTTACTTAACTATAAGTATTGCAATAATATCGATCCATTTCTCATGTATGAGAAAAGAGACTGATCAATAAATAACACCTTTTATTTGAACACGCCCGTCTCTTCCTTTTCTCTACATTCTGATGAGACTAAGAATGCACGTACTGACTGAGTAAAATAATTGCCTTGTGCTCACACGACTCTGGAGATACACTCTTGATTAGGGGAGAGCAAAGTTGTCATGTTCTATGGTTGTCAGAAACTAAATCCCTTCTTGTCTAATCAGGGAAGTTAAGTCCTCCTTGAACATTCGAGAAAGTTTCTAGCGAACTCTGAGCTAAGCTGGCAAACCCAAAAATTAAGTCTAGTATCGACAGTAGTAGACCTAGTTAACGTCTGGTCTAGGCCTTTACTGCTGTAGGTATTATTCCAATGCGCAGAGCCTATTGGGAAGATAGGAACTACACTACATGGCGCCCAACGCGTTTGGAAAGGGCAATAAAACTAACGTAAGACATTTAAAGTAACTCAGTCGTGCTTTTTCACTCAGACCCCTTTTCCCATTATACTCCAAAGACGTCTGGAGTGGGTGAAAGGTTATATCCTCCAAAACCTCGCAGGAGGGAACTCCTATGTATGGTTCTTGGTATAGTCAACGTTGAAGGATACACTGTTCCAAAATATTGTGCATCTAATCTCTGTTTCCATAAAGAAACCTGATCTGCAAACAAACAAAATAACCATCCTGTCGGTAAAATGGGAGACAGTGATGAAGAAAGAGAGTCAGTTAGATTAGCAACTGAACTCGCAGCAGCGGATGCTACTATGCAAGACGCAGACCCGAATATAACAGTCATTCCGGTCATTAAAAGGAGATCTATAACCTTAAAACTTATAGAAAATGGACTGACACCTAGAGGTGGCACAGTCATATTCGTAATTGAGGCACAAGAATATCGGCAGACAGAGGTATATTATTCATGGATACATTTTCCAGCAGCTAATGCTGTAACAAAGTACTTCCACTATTACAAAGTAGAGGAACCTCCTAATGAGTACACTCCTTTCGAGGAGGTGGAAGTACCACTCAAATTTCAAGAGCATTTGCTCTTATTTGATGGCGCCCTAATACATAACAATCACATTACAAGGCTCGGTCCTTTAGGTAGACCAGGAGCAACGTGGCCGGTCCTAGCCGGATACACACCACATCCAGACATCGAAAGAATGCCTGCAGCAGAGCTGTTAATACAGCTAAAACAACTACTAAAAATTCATAGACAATTAGTTCAGTATGTAATGCGGACTTCAACAATTCAGCCAGCGATTAAACTTCCACAGCTGACCCCTCACCAGGGGAACACAAATAAAATTACACCACAGAACATCCAATCCTGCCTAGGTAAAGTTCCAGCTAAACGGGAACAAATACCATTCTGGTTGGCACAGAAAATTACCCAAATAGAGGCGGTGTTTCCTGACACCACCCCGCTAGAAAAACACAGGATTCTGACTATATGTCTCCCAATGGGAATCGCACCACACATTGAGGACTGTGACACTTGGGGTACAGTCTTTGCTTCCATCTACACAAAAACGCACGGTGTTCCGTCCATTTCGGTAATACCAGATGTGCTAAAACAAATTCAAGACGAATACGGTCCAGAACCTGCTTTAACTCTTGGTATGAAATTACTGAAAGACTTCAAGCAGGTCTCGGCTATATTATTAGCCAACATAAAAGGTGAAGCAGCAAACGTAGCGATCCGCCAGAGGTTAAAAGAGACAGATATAGCAGACCAACCAGCTGAAATTGCCAGAATCATAGAAAAATCCTATGAGGAACTAGGCAGAGATAGTCTAGGTGGAATACCAGTAAAACCGCAACTGACTGAAAGTCCAGAAAAAATATTTTTTAATAATAATTCACCAAAAAAGAACTGGGATGGAAACAAACAATCCAATCCTAAAGAAAAGAAATTCCAGTCCCGAGGAAGGTCTCCTAGGCGAAGAGAGAAATCTCCAAACCGAAGACAGAGGTCACCGCAGGGTGACCCCTCTGGGAATAGATATAACCTTAGAAATAGGGATAATATTAAAAAACCTGATAGATATCAAGACATTGATACACGTCCCTCTCAATCTTTTCAGACTTCCTCGCAGAAATCGGAAAGAAGAGGACGATCAGAAGAGCACGCCAAGTCCAAAGACAAGGAACCTGCTCAACTAAAAAAGAAATTACAATTTCCAAAAAAGAAGGTAGCCAGTATCAAGGTAGTTAACAATGCCGAGAATACTGAGGACACAAGTGAAAAACGGAGACTGGGCTCAGACAATGCTAGACAGCGCAGCAGAGGTGAGCATAGCTCGCAAAGTCCTTATGAATCATCTGGAGACAGTGGACACGAATGAATATCTTCAAGTGGAAACTGCAGACACCAGAGTTTGCAAACCCCACAAGATATACGAGATAACATTACGTATAGAGGGAGATAAGACTAGGAAAATAAGGGGACTATTTTGGGATAACCTCTCCAAGGGCTATGACATCCTCCTAGCTGAAAAAGACTGGCCACCAGAGTTTGTCAGGGAGTGCCCTCATGGCGAAGAAGTAATTATGCCTGCCTTCTCGAATCAAATCCCGATTCATAAAAAATATACACTTGCTAGAAAGTGGGCAGTGGCCTTAGCACCTGCTTTATATAAAAATCATGTAGGATGGGATGAGGATTCTCCTCCTCACAAAATCCAGTTAAAATCACAACCTACTGCACAAAGGCAGTACCCAATTAAGCAAGAAGCTAAAAAACAGGTAAATGAAATACTAGATCAGCTAGAATACCAGGGGGTGATTGAAACTTGCACCTCACAAATGAACAATCCTTTGTTTCCGGTCTCCAAACCAGACAATTCATATCGTCTAGTTTTGGATTACCGACACCTTAACACATGTTGCAAAACTTTTGCAGTGCAAAACTCACACAGTGCTGCACTAATGAATAACATAGTGCGCAAAAAATACAAAACAACCTTGGACATCTCCAATGGATTCTTTTGTCAAAACATAGCACCAGAGAGCAGATATTTAACTGCATTCTCAGTAAATGGCACTCAAAAACAATTCTGTCGGTTAGCCCAGGGGTACAAGAACAGCCCGGGGGTATTCTCAGCGAGAGTAACAGAATTACTACAACTATATGATGATGAAGCATTATCTTATGTCGATGACATTTACTTAACAGATGATGACTTGGATACTCACTTGAAAAGAGTGAACACCATAATACTTGGGTTCGCAGCAGAGGGTTACAAATTCAACTTTAAAAAATCCAGAATTGCCCATCTAACAGTCCTATTCTTAGGATATGAGTTATCAAGTGAAGGCAAAAGCCTGGCTGACAATTTTCTAGAGAAATGTGCCGTACTCCAAGCACCTAGAACACTAAAAAACCTACAGTCAATTCTAGGCTTCCTAAATTTCGGAAGAACTTACATTGCAAATTACGCAGAAAGGGTCAAACCCCTTTATGATCTAATTAAACCAGACTTTAAAAGATCCAGTTGGACTCAAACACACACAGAAATTTTGAGATCCTTACAAACAGACATGCTAATTAAAACAAAATTAGAAACACGTGATAACACACGCAATCTTGTGATTCGAGTCATCCCAGGGAGATGCGGATTCACATACCTAACCTCTAATGAGGGAGAAAAGGTACCAATTGCATTCAAATCACACTTGTACACAAAAGCTGAACAGAGATTCAGCAACAAAGAAAAAATTGTTCATGCAGTTCAAACCACAATAGCTAGAGAAAAAGACATAGCTGACGGTAGACATATCACAGTCAGAACAGCTGAATCAGCCTTTGAGGCATTAACAACACCGTGTAATTTACCATCAACAACATTGGATCCAGAATGGTTACAATGGGTAAATTCAATCACAACGGACAAAGTATACTACTTCTTTGATCCAGAACTAGAAGAAATGGAAAATCTAGAATATAAAAAAACATATCCTCTGCCAATCGACATTCTGCCTCTACGACATTACGCCTGTGTAATCTATACAGACGGACATGCTCAACCCTCCGTTTGGGGAGAACAAGCATACAACCCCACATGTGAGATTACAAAAGAAGTGTGGCGCGGAGGTAAACTGAGACCTCTATTAACAAAATCACACTCGGTAGAAACTAATTCAGAAAAACAAACTGAAATAATAGCATTGAAAATGGCGCTAGATAATGCGGATCGCGAATTCCCGACACTTATAGTGTCAGATTCATATTACTGCGTCAAATCATACAACAAGGATTTGCAGACATGGATTCAAAACGGTTACAAAGATAACACAGATGCACCAATAAAGCAGAAACTGCTCTGGGAACAAATAGCTCTTTTACAAAAAGAACTACCAAAGACTCACGTGACACACTCACTGAGTCACCAGCGTGATGGCGTTCACGTTGCAGGGAATTCATTGGCTGAAACAGCCACAGCGGCAGCCACTAACTCGGCTCCCGTAGTTCGAAAAAAGCGTACATTAAAATACATTGACGGTGAAACATTGCTGGCGGTGAAAACGTCATCAAAAGGCAACTGCTCAGCACTACCGATCAACTATCCACTCAATTATACATACATAATCGATGCAAACTCCGTCCCTTTTGCTCGAATCCCTGGAGTGGGGGATAGAGTGATTCCAAACATGGACAGGAGAAACTTGTTAATCGCAGACGCACACATGGGCGAGGGTCTCAGACACCTCAAACTGAAAGATTCTCTGGAAGAATTACAATCACGGTACTGGTGGCCAGGCATGAGCCTGCATCACACCGTGTTTGTAAAAAACTGCCCAAACTGCAACAGAGATCGCAGTGGGGAGAAAAACAGTTTAATACCTCGTCGTATGAAGGCAGATAATATTACCAGTAAAAAGAATGGCTTGCGATTAACATATACAGGCTAGTTTCCACTTATAATGTAGATCACCAGCACTCGGCTGACGTCCGGACTGTTATACAAGATTTGCGAGTCTAAATGGCATATACGCTAAGAGCATGCTACGTTCGACCATTGTTTTCACTCAGGCCCACCAGCCTGGGGGGAAACATGGCCAAATGAGCACAGCCCAGCGGAAATCTTCTCACTTCCTTCCTGAGGGTACGGGATGGTGTAAAGAAAAAACCAAGGCAGAAAGCAATCTATAGCAGAAAGGATATTAGGTTCGGGAGCTGGGTGGGTCAAACATCTAATAAGTGTCCAACGTAGTCTAAATAACTTGCCAAGAAATTCTCTGAAGGGATTCAGTCCGTACGAATTATTATTTGGAACTAGGATGATGATCTCTGACCTTGATAGTCAGACTTCAGTGGTGAAAGAAAAAACCTTTGATATCAAAGACCGTTTGGCTATTTTGCAGGACTTAAACAAAACAAGAAAAGACCTGAGCAACATACAGTTGAAACAACAGCCAACAACCACTGAAGAATCACCACCTGTCCCAGCAAGACCTGTCTGGATTCCAAAAGTCGGGGATCTAGTCAGGGAGAAGATCGCGGTAAAGAAGGAATTTGGGCCTTCTTACAAAAAAGCAGTTCCTGTCTTGTCTGTCAACAGGACAAGATCAGTTGTACTACCGCCACTTGCTGGAAAAAAGGAGAACCGAGTTGTATCCATCGACCTGGTAAAACCACAACATGTGGCCGATAACAAACAGTAGGCCAAGTGGACTCCCAATAAGTAGCAGAACACCAAGGTTTGCTACCAGTACAGAGGTCCTAACGAAGAGGCTCATCACATTCGAAACGCCTACAGAAGAACAAGAAGGACTATGCAACAATGCAATAGAACTCAGACCTCTGAAAACCCAAATAAAAACATTTAGCAGAGACACACCAATCTATACTGAAGTACCAAGTGACAATGCAAGAAACAAAAATCCTGAACCAATTGGAACAATTGACAGAACTGCATCCGGCTACTTCATAAACTTCGATGACTCCTCTGAAAGCCTCAGTGAATCAAAGACACAGCCATCATCAAAATCCTTTAAAGACAAAGCTAAGGAACTTTTGAAACAACTGAAAGAAACATATCTGATTTCTCCATGGATTGAATTTTGGGTGGGTTTTGGTGCATTTATCCTCATACTTTGGCTCATCATGGTATTAACTTTGGGACGCTTCATTGAGGGAAAATATGCTAAAATGGACACAGCAAGTCAGAACATCAACTTGATCCTCAAACCACACACATCTTCACACGTCGAGAAAAGAGAACTTTCTTCAGAACTTTCTTCAGCCAACTTCACAGCAAATCCGATACCTGGTGGGGTAGCCTGGGACAACACTGACTATGAAATTTATGGTCCGGTCGAGATCCTGAAATATCCACACCAAATCAAGATCTCCTTGAGTGACTTTGCAAAACCAAACTCATTTGCTGATGATTGAGACTTCGAAAGCATTAATAACATGATGTCTGACTTAGTAATGTCTGCTAAATTTACAAAACATGATTATTTGCAAGGTTCTACAAATTATGATAGTATGTATTGCTATAACCATTATGGTAACCATTTTTTACATAAATCTGCACAACCTAGAAATGTTTTAAATTATAATCAATGGGAACATTGTGCTACACCTCCAAAAGGGAGCTCTAGAACCGTATATGACAAATATTCATATTTTTCAGGTTTTAACACAAGTAATGCTGAAACATTTTATTTTAAATTGTCAAACAAGACAGGGATGAAAACCATGATAACCAACACAAAATTGATTTATTCAGACTCATTCTTTGAACAAATGAATACTTTTGGATTTGATTATTGGGACAAAAATGTTGATTTGAAAAGTGTTTGGGGTACTAAAGAATGGCAAGTACAGGGTATAGAAGCTTTGTTTAGAGCCTGCATGATCCCAGAACAAATGATATTTTTAAATGACACTGTTCAACAAACCACCTGTCTTGGCTTAGCCAAAATCAAAGATTTAAATAAACCGTCTATTCCAAAGCCAACAATGTTTAGCAATAGCTCTGATACAGATGAAGAGATAGACGTAAACCATATATTAAACAAAAACAGAACACATCCTGATTGGAAACAGTGGTTGATCTGGCCAACAGATACTAATAACTGTCAAGACAGATTCCTGAACAAAACACAGGGGTTCAAAATGACCAGGCCAGACCCTAGATATCCCCAAAGACATCACCCAGGGATAATAACAACCTACAGTGTGGGCAAATTATGCCTTCAATGGCTTCAAACCTCCACACTGCCTGAAATTAAGCAACACCTAACTTTACTTACTGATGGTGCTGACTTGCGTGATTTCATTCTGGGACCACGCAAACAGCGTCAAAAGCGTTTCATAGCAGCCTCTGTATATGCAGCATACAATGAGGCCTGGAAGGTTACTCAAATTGAAACAGCAGAAAGAATACGGGAAATTGACCGTATCAATTTGGAAAAATCACTTTCTGTAGTGGACAATGGGTTAATGACTCTGTCCTCCAGAATTTTTTCATTGGACAGCATTGTGTCTTCAGCAATCGATATATTATCGCAAGACTTACTATTATTACAACATGGTCAGTCACAATTGCGTTCTATTGTACAGCTTGGCTGGACGTTACAAAATCTGCGTTCAGGCTATGTGCCTTGGCGTTTAATCAACACAACGTCACTATTCCAAATCTTTAACCTTACTGATAGACAAATCGGTATGGCGCAAAAGGGTGCTGATTATACAATCTTGAGCATTGAAAAACTAGAAAGATTACCAATGACAATGTCAGAACGACCTGTCAGTGAATAGATAATCCACGGAATCATAAATATTCCAATCTCAACCTTCAGGTTTCAATACTGCCAAAAATATATACAGGCTGGCATGTACGAGAAATTGGGAAAGGGGTACCTTAAAACAACTTGGAACCTGCCCTATTCACATGCATGTGTCAGTAATAAAGGACAGAAAGTGTTTCTTAGTGGCGACAATTGTGCTATGTCACTAAGCGGCACGCTTCTGTGTAACGGTATTAGTTTGCACGGAGCCTGTGAAGGGAATTCATACAACCTTTCATGTCACCAGCAAGGCGCACCTGCAACTGAAATAGAACCATTCTTTCAAAGACTCTATAATGGGAGTTACATTCTTATTGTAGACCGCAGATGTTGTAGTCTTATGCCCGGGACTCCTTATCTAGTCACTACGACTGCGAAGGTCAAGTGCTGTGGACGTTCTTTGTTCCCCAGCTCCTTTCCAGACAGGGAGGCAAGGGCATGGCCCAATTTGAAAATTACTTCTATTCGAATAGATACTTTAAGCAGAATGAAAACAGTGCTTCTTCAGACGCCTACAAGGCTCACGTCATCAAAAGAAACGTATGATCTACAAGTCGCAAGGACGACTGCAGAGATACATACATTATTATCAACTAATTCCCCCGTACATTTCGCGGAAATCCTGAGCGAAATCTTAAATATTTCTGATACCGATGGGATCTCAGGGGTATTTAAGACAGTATTTTCGATGGCATTAACACCATTCAAAGCCATACTGGGTATTTTTCCAGATTTCGTCCATTCGATTTTTGGCGGACTTCCCCTGATCCTGGGACTAATTGCAGGAATCCTATTCTTAGTCCTTATTTTTCGTTATGGCAACCCATGTCACAGATCAAACTCTCGCGACAATGGAAGATACAATCCTAGCCATTGGATACCGGGACCGGATATAAAAAATCCTGGGACTCTCCCGGCTTAGAGACCTGAACATGACTTGGTTTCTATCATTTCGACCAATGTGGCAAAGGTGTGTTTTACCTGTACTAAGGTGTCTGCTATGCGGAGAAGAATGCGTGTTAGACACCTGTCTGACGCTACAATCAGATGCGCCGGTGGATGCAGATACACTGTTGGTTCCTACCAAGGTTCACGCTTTGTGCTGCCCTCAAAGGCTGCCAATCCTGATGACGGCATTCGTGAAATCTTCACCACTACGATTGAAGAGTAGTGAAGTTCAAGATGAAAGCAGCATCGAACAGGTACGACCTTCTGTCAGTAATGCAAATCAGAATGTCAATGGAGACAATCATGCGCACGAATGCATGGTTACACCTATTTCCGACTTAGTGGAACTTTCCCATGAAGCTGTTGACAGTTTTTTCGAAAGCCTTAATGATATGATGTTCTCTCCAGAACAGAAATAGAGACTTTTGAGCAAGCTCGCACACGGCGTTCCCTGAATTCGGCCTTCAACTTTAAAAATAAAGTCACATGAACAATTTTTCCTCCAGTTCACGGACAACAATTTTTTAGCAAGCCCCAAATTATTTTTTACAAAATTTTCGGGACACTTGTCTTCTGCTTAAAGTAAGAAACTATTCCTAGAGAACTAAGATTTCTATTTTTAGATACTTTATAATCTTTAGTTGCCCGCTGGTATGTTCATAAATGTTTTATTATGTGATGAAATGGTCTCGGACTTCCTTTCTGTATAGCCATATTAAGAGCCATTTCATGTGTATTTCTCAAATACCAAATTAGCAATAATGCATACAAATGCGTGTTTACTTTTGCATTTAATTCATAGCTTAAGTGCATACAATATATATGACTGCAATTTTTCAGTATATTTGAAAATTTCAAAATGCTTTTATGTATTTTGGGGTGGTAAGGTATACACTATTCTCTATAGTATGTTGTACTATGTTATACTATGCATAGATTAGTAAATATGACCATAGTTAGCGTGGAGTGGGTGTCATGTATTCCTATGGGTTCTGAATCGATCCCCCTATTCCTGACCCTATTCTGGTTAAACTAACTATCAAGTTAACTAACAGTCAGCCCATGAGGCAAGACAAGCCCCCATGATGCAGATACCGTTATCTGACGCAGTCACACTACGGCACAGGAACGTGTTATCTGATTAGGTCATAACGCTTGAGATCTAATTAGACAAGCGACATTCCTCCAGCCCCTGATAAGGCATACGACGTTCTCATAACAAATCAAACCTATGACCACCTGGAAAATCCGTGCGGCCATTGTTTTGATTTCACAGAGAACTTTAGTAAAAGAATGTGCTAACGAGCAAGTCGTATGACATCTTTATTGACGTATCTATGTCCATCCTTACGTCAATCTCGGCACCTTTAAGGTATAAATATTACCGATCTTGCCCTATGCAAACACACGCGTGGTGACGAGACGGAGCAGCCATACTTGCCGAAGCCCAGAAGCAGAGCAGACCCCGCTGGCAGCAGCCCCGCCTTCCTGACGCGCTGAGAGACGCGCTGCTATCTCAAGCCGAGAGACCCAGCACCGGCGCTTTCGGGCAGCCCTCGCAGGCGGCCTGGAATATCGGGACCAGAGAAAGAGATACCATTCCTCATTCATCCTAAATTCCAGGTACAGAACTGAATAACCCCTCACAGAGAATTCTTTAGTTATTCACTTGGCAAAAACAAACTTAACTTAAACTGTAACTTTCTATTCCCGCCCACGCATTAGACTTAGGTCAGGTACACGGGGT
Organism: Lissotriton helveticus; assembly: GCF_964261635.1. Classification (NCBI taxonomy): domain Eukaryota; kingdom Metazoa; phylum Chordata; class Amphibia; order Caudata; family Salamandridae; genus Lissotriton; species Lissotriton helveticus. Next base: position 787,017,761 of record NC_136068.1, read on the forward strand.
AGGCGTATTTAGAAACACCAGTTGAGTACGTTTAGTCAAATGTATATGTGTATGTAAATATATTTTAATCATTTTAAAACATCATATGGCTCAGAAACCATATCAATGTTTTTACAGTACTATTTTATACTATTGCTTTTAATGTATGCACTTTACTTAACTATAAGTATTGCAATAATATCGATCCATTTCTCATGTATGAGAAAAGAGACTGATCAATAAATAACACCTTTTATTTGAACACGCCCGTCTCTTCCTTTTCTCTACATTCTGATGAGACTAAGAATGCACGTACTGACTGAGTAAAATAATTGCCTTGTGCTCACACGACTCTGGAGATACACTCTTGATTAGGGGAGAGCAAAGTTGTCATGTTCTATGGTTGTCAGAAACTAAATCCCTTCTTGTCTAATCAGGGAAGTTAAGTCCTCCTTGAACATTCGAGAAAGTTTCTAGCGAACTCTGAGCTAAGCTGGCAAACCCAAAAATTAAGTCTAGTATCGACAGTAGTAGACCTAGTTAACGTCTGGTCTAGGCCTTTACTGCTGTAGGTATTATTCCAATGCGCAGAGCCTATTGGGAAGATAGGAACTACACTACACCACCATGGGAATAGCGTTGCTGGTGTAGGAAATGGGACGGATATCTGGCGGGTGTAGCTTCGGACCCAGGGTGGGCACAAAGTCTTCTTCCCATACTGATCGCTGTACTATTGAGTAAGGAGATCCTGAGTCAATCGCAATGTGCACCTTCAGTCCTCCTATGAGCATGTCCGTGCGCGGCTTGTCTAAGCGCTTGCCTGTCACCTCTAATACCTGATCTTCAACGCACAAAACCATGTCGTCGTCTTCCAGGTCTTCTTCAAGCAGGTCCTCCGACAGGGACTGCCCAATGCACTTCACCATGGACTTCTTCCCTTTCTTGCGGCATACCTTCTCAAAATGGCCGACCAGGCCACAGAAGGAGCATCTGACGCGAAACGCTGGGTATCGTTTGTCTTGCGCAGAGTGAGCAGCACTCCCGCACCTGTAGCACGAAAATTTACTGTCCGTGGGCTGTCGACCTGGAGATGTCTGTTTCCCTGTCCACCTGGACTCCTGCTTCCTTTCTCCCGTGGATCCTTTTTGCTTATAGGCTGAAGGGGCTTCGTCAATTTTATTGACCATCTGTCTCTGCGTGCTCTCCTTTTTGGCTGCGTCTGCGCAGCGTTTCGAAAGTTCCGCTTTCTTTACCATAGCAATTACGTCTTTGAGCGACGCTTCTCCCTGTGCCCACAACTTGTCTTGGACTGACTTGTTCGTGGTATGCATGACTATTTGGTCCTTGATGTATTCATCCTGTAGCTGCCCATATTTGCACGTGATGGCTAGTCGTCTCAAAGCTGCCACGTAGTCATCTATCGATTCTCCTTCTTCCTGCTTTCTTTGCTGGAAGTTGTACCGGTCGATGGATACGCATACCGCCGGTCGATAGTGGTTGTCTAGGTCATCCAGAGCATTCTTGAAGACGTCATCGTCCGTGTCAGGTCTCTCTTTGGGCACAATGTTCGCAAACACACGTACCCCTTCCGGGCCCAGGTTATGCAGTAGTAACCTCTTCTTCCTAGCGCTGGGGAATGGCTCACCGTTCTCATCTTCCAAGGCCTCCACATAGTTCTTGAAATACTCCCTCCAGTCCTCCCATTTCATCAGGGGTTCACCCGGTCTGGGGAGGAAGGGGATGGGTGCCGTTAGCGCTGTTGCCTGGTTGCTCATTCTGGGCGCTGATCTGGGACCTCCGTCTCGGTTCCCTGGGCTGGCAGGTGCGCTGGGGTTCCCTTCTCTGTCAGAGTCGTCACCTTGGCTTTTGGGACTGCCCGGTGTACTGCTAGTTTCACCTTGTGTGGTGCTGGGGAGGTGTACTCCTCCTACCTCCTTATCACCGTTCCTTCTTTCCGCCAGGGTCTCAGCTACGTGCCTCTCTGCGCGCTGTGCTGGTTCTGACCTGCTGTGACAAGGCCTGGTGTCACGTGGTTGTAGGCTGCCGTGGTTTCGCGCTGCTGCCACGCTCCGTTGTAAATAGCGCTGCCGCTCTGGGTGAGTTCACCTTGAGGTGCCCCTGTCCACAGCCTCTGACCTGCTGTAATAGTCTTGTCCTCTTAATGCTGCCTCTCCTGTGTAGCTGCGTGGGGCTAGTGGGGTGCTCCCAGTCCTCGTCGCCACTGTAATGTTGATGGTTTCTTCCCCCACAGAGCACAGGATACCAGGTAGTGTGAAGGAACAAGCATTTATTGCAGTATAACAAATGCGCTATTTCACAGAGCGCCGAGCGTCTAATTACCGCCAGCTCCGGTCGCTTCTGCCGTTTACTCCTTCGCGCGCTTGCCTCCCGCCTAGCGCGCATGCGCCGGTGTTCCGCTCTGGCTCCGGCGCGGCACGTCATCACGCCAGGCGCCCAAGACTAGAGCGCAACACCACAGTACACTATGCACAACTAGGCCTATGACAATTCCTTTACAGGGACGCAAATACGAGCTGGTAACAGGTTTTAACAAAAGAATTCCATGTATGCATGTGGGATCTGGTGGTGTTTTGCAGCTTGCCAAAAGTAATCCTGTAATCTTTTATGTATTCCAAAAGAAACCTGGAGTATATTTCTGGCTTTCCTTGTGAATGTGGGCCATATGTGTGAGAATTCAGAAGGTAGGTTCAAAACATGCTGACATTTACGACTCAAAAAGGGGGTGGTGATGGACAGAGTATCTGAGTTAATCAGAACACTCCTACCCAGTCAACAGATCAGGGCTTGATCCATCACCGTTTTCCCCGGAAGCTTGTTTCCTTCCCAGTGAAAGAATTGGCTTTTGTAGTTTAGTTTGCCCTGTTCCCATCATCCACTGGGACAGGAACAGACTAATTTGCATACAGCCAGGTTCTGAAACTGGGATGGTGCAATGAGCTAAAAAACGGTGTTGGATCTAGCCCTGATCTCTTGACTGGGTGAGAGTATTCTGCTTAATTCAGAGACTCTGTCCCTCACCACCCCTTGTTGTAAATAATTTTGTCCACCCTAAGCGTGGAAGGGTATACTCAGACATGAGTCCCTTGCTCATTGCACCATCAGGATTCAAGCAACCGGTCCCCGGAAGCTTGTTTCCTTCCCAGTGAAAGAATTGGCTTTTGTAGTTTAGTTTGCCCTGTTCCCATCATGCACTGGGACAGGAACAGACTAATTTGCATACAGCCAGGTTCTGAAACTGGGATGGTGCAATGAGCTAAAAAACGGTGTTGGATCTAGCCCTGATCTCTTGACTGGGTGAGAGTATTCTGCTTAATTCAGAGACTCTGTCCCTCACCACCCCTTGTTGTAAATAATGACATTTACGACTGTCACAAGTTCCAGGCACATTTTCTGTAAAGCCTTTTTCAGATGGAACCTTTGTAAAAGCAAGGCAGGCCAAATTGTGATTCCAATTGTATCTTTCAAGATTAGACCCTTAAATGCCATCCAAATATAAAATAAATATTGGCAAAGCCAGTAGGTCCGGCCATGGCTGCTAGCCTCTTGACTTTGTCAATGCTTGTTTTGTTTTGTCATTTGTTAAATGTTATTGTTAGGCACTTGCCTATATACAAACAAATTGACTAAAAGCAAACACATTTTTGGTTTTAAAAAGCACACATTGTCATAGTAGTCCCGCGCACTGAAAGGAACTACTTTGTGTGCGGATGTGCTTTTGCGAAAGATTAGTATACAGTCACTCACAGTGAAGTTAGCCAATAGCTAAAGTGGGTTGGTCCAATGCCCTTTCTGTATGTTGTAGTGGGCGGGAGAAAAACGTGAAAGACACCACAACAGACTAATGGATGAAGAGGGCTGGATGAAAGCCCATATATGTAAATTATATATATCATTTTAGTAAAATGAAAAGATTTTGGCTAACACCACATCTAATAAAAATGGCTTACTTTTTACTTTTCTACCGCTGTTTTCCAAAGCCAGTCTGTTCCAAGCACATTTTTTGTGATAGTTTGTTAATACGCACTGTTTCAATTCATCATGATGCTGAAAACTGAGTGGGCGATTGAGTGGGGCAATGATCTTTAAAAATAGTTTAATTGAATACAACTTGGCACCTCTGCCCGCCGCCTCCCGTTCTTATCAGACAAGTTTAGTTGTTTTGCAAAATGAAGATCGCATTAGAGAATTATAGAATTTAACCACTTGGTGTCACCCATGCACAGTACAACAAGAGACCTTGCACAGTTGTTTTAGAACTAAACAAATAATGCCCATTTCGTTCATTTATTTAATTTAACAATACATTTTAAATTATATTTCACACGTTGAAATGCGTCAGGAGGGCGACGCTGACAAGCGCATACTTCACAAAATGTTGAAAAATCATTGTATTAATTGAAATTATGTGCAAAACACGTTAAGTCCATTTTTGGACTAAAGTGGCTTACTTTTGGACCTTCGGAAATGTCAATAAATGCAAAGCAGCCTGCCAGGTGGAAAGCTGCAATTATCCGGGTGCCAGTCCACTGAACTGCAAAGGTGGTAAAACAGAGAGGAGCAGTTTACCGCTGAGCTCCATCAATGCCCTCTCACTGAGGCAGGCAGAACAGCTGCAGAGCTTGACCATCAAAACACCGTGCCCAGGAGGGATGAAACAAGGACATCATAAATGCATAGCATCTGATGAAATCAACAATAACAATCTCTTGTTCCTGTTTGCATGGAAAATCAAGTGCAGCCATTCGGAGGGTACATTCTAGTACCACATTGAAAATTAAAATCAAGTAACAGAAGTAAATGTATGAAAACTCATTAACCACTGATTAATGCTCGTCTCCAGTGTACTTCCCACGCCCCATCATCTGTTAGTGCCGGTGTAATCAGGCGAGTGTAAGGTCAATTATTCTGATGCGTTAAAAACAGAATGACGTCAATGCTCGCCTCTCCTTAAGCCACATTACTCTAGTATGTCTTCTACATTCTCACAGTGTCCGCAACGGATGTGTGGCGATACAACGCAAACTATTACAATGCATACTTTTACAACGCAGTTTTTACAACGCAACTTCCATTACAACACAAATTACTATTCTGCCACAGGGTGCTTACCTCAGGGAAGGTGCTGTTCAGTGAGGCATATGCGTTGGGATGGAATGCGTTATAACAGCATGCGTTGTAATGGAACTTGCTGTGTATTGGCTGCGCTGTAAAGGCATTGCATTGTAATGCCTGTGTTGTAATGGATGTTTAACGTTCGCAACACCTCATAAAGAGCTGCAAGGATGCCATGGTGCAAACAAGGAAAATGGTCCCTGTGACTGTGGTCGGGGTAGTAATTACAGCAATTATCAGGGTTGAGTAGCCCCCTCAGATCTCTGGGCCGTGGTGCCACTGCACTTGCTGCACTAATGGTACCTAAGGCCCTGGCTGCGCTGCTACACAATCTTTAAAGGATGTTTCCAAACCGCATGCACCTCACCCAACATCTCAGTATGTTAGAAAGCTGCGGTGGTCATGACTTTTATTTTCAAGTGGCTGTGAGCAGGCATGTTCTTCTTACCACAGATACATAAAATATATGTATCTATCATATATGGTAAGAACATGTCTACTCTCAGCCACTTGAAGCCATTTGTAACAAGAAACTATGAACAAACTGGATCAGAATATTGTACTTTAAAACTGTGGTAATAGTGCAGTATGTGCTTATTGACAACTGGCCTGAGGCTGCCGGGGTCATTTGAGCCTCATGGGGACAGTATGCCGATCAAAATCTGGGGCATAGCAGGGATGTCGTTGTATGGGAGGAGTGGGGAAGCAGCTGTCGGTGAAGGCAGTTAAAGTCTACACTGGCTGGTAGCTTGATTTATGCTCAGACACGTAAATTACAATCAGTCCTACTCTTCCTAGCCACGATCCTAAGAGTATGAGGGAGATAGTTCTTCATCCAGCATTTCTTAACATGTGCCCACGAATAATGTACACATGTGAAAAAAACTGATACAGAAACTCCCATCGGTATTTCAAAGCACCCACAGGCGGAAGACACCTTCACCAAATAGGTGACCAGAACCAAGGAAGCAAAAGCTGCAGGTATACAAGTGTACCAACGGACAGAAATATCTGCAAACATTTTGAGTGACAGCGATTAAAATGCTCTGGAAAGCATATACACAGTCTTCCAAAATGGTGAGGATATATGTAAAGCACCAAAAACAAGACCAAACGACTTAGTAATATTTGAAAACCGTACATCAAAGAAGAAAGGATGCTTAAAGAATTTGAAGAAAAAATATACAGGCTAAATTTGTCCACCTCCCTGCCTTGTTCCTTATGCCAGACACCAACTACAAGAACAGAAACAAACCAAGAATTATTGCAAGTGATTATACCGGGTTTCCAACCACTGAGAAGAAAAAACAGGTGACGTATCTCCAAAATGTATGTTGGGAAACTCACTTGCCCAAGAAAAGATCCTTAAGGCAGAGAAGAATATGGCAAAATAAAGGAACAAGGTCGTAGGTAAGCACACCCCCCTACAGAGGCTAAATAATGACCGGCAGCAATGGACAAGAAAAAGCACCAGCAACACATTCACCAAAATCTTTACTCGTAATGTCCCATGTTTCAAAAAAGAAGACCATTGAGCCAGGATTGGGCAAGACACAAACAACATGGGAACAAGGTCACAGAGATGCTGACCTGCAGCGTGCGCTGTGGGAGTAGGAAGACTATGGGAGCTGCTGTCTTCATGCTTCCCTCCTCGTGGTGCCAATGACAACCAATTTCTGCTCTTTGCTTGGTCAGTTTTGGCTTGGAATGTTGCGCATTTGCGACTGGCCTCTGCTACCTGGGCGAGCCAGGGTCGCACCAGCCGCGCCAGGGTGGCGGGGCTGCAATTATGGCGTGTTAAGGTAGTGCTTTGTGAAGGATGTAGCAGTTCAATGTTAGGCACAGCTGGATTCTCACTACTACCACTTCCACCCTCCATGATCCAGCTGTTAGTTTGGAGTCTGCTTTATGCTCAGATCTTGGAACCCTAAAACCCTGGAGTGAGCGAGGATCCTGGAGTTCAGGGCAAGAAACCTCTGTAGCAGAAAACCCTAGCAAGCCAAGGTAAGCAGCATTAGCTCACAGCATGTGTGTGCCTTGGTTTATACCGAACGCTGCAGTGGCAAATTTGGAAGTCTGAGGCTCATATTTGTAGGCCTGACTCCGGAAGCGGAAGCAGACCTGATGTTACACGCCAACGAGCAGTGCCGAGGGAGCTGGGAAGCTTCGAGCTCCCAGGCTCCCGATCCTCCATTGCAGGCTCCCTGCAGGAGCCCCCACAGCCTGCAGCCCCTGCGGTTTCTTTCTAATGCATCCGCGAGTGTGGCAGCCATAGCCAGATGGTCCGCTTAGCGGCTTGTGGCACACTTGGTGAGCCTCATTTGGCACCGTCACCCGCCACCGTCACTGCTACTGTGGGCCCCAGACCTTGGGCTGCAGAAGGGCTCTAGGGGCAGCCCTGTCTCTACAGCAGGAAGAGTAGGAGCAGGGAGGTAGGAGCAGAAGCAGGGGGGGTGTGGGGGCTGGGATCGCACACTTTACGGGGTCTGTGGCCTGTGATGCTGGAGGACAGTGCATCACTGAGCCTACAATTCTCACAAACTCCCCCCCCCCCAGGTAATACGTTTCAACACCAGGAGAGGGTGCTTTGCTGGGAGGTACTAGGTACCACAAGTGACACGGTCTCTGCCACAGCCAGTAGCCTTGCAGCTACTGTTGCTTCTACCTTGTTCTACCAACCACATGCCCACCTGTGGCAATCCTGCCCTGCTCTAGCTTGCTGGTCTTTTTGTTCTGATCTCCCCTCGCCTCTTTGATTCTGACTTCTGGGGCTTCTTACAACCACGATTGTGATTCGGGAGACCTACTTGGCCTCCAGAGGTGAGTTTCCCAGATAAATTCAGACAAACAAGGCGGAATCAGCATGTAAAAAAGCCAAGCAGCAGCAAAGGATCAGTTGCGCAACAGTAACTATGCACATCTGTTGCTGCCCACAGTCAACAATCAGCCGTAACTGGCAATAACCAGAAGCTGGCCACCGGTCCCCTCAGCAGTCATAAGAATCTCTATAATCTCTCTTGGCCAGACTGCAGGCAGAATGGCGGGGAAGACCACGTTAGGACCCAGAAGGACAAGTACCCTTAGCACGGACTCCATGGACCTCAAGCGCCAGAGCATCCAGAAGGACGCAGACATGGATCAGGAGGCATCTCCAGATCAACCGGTGCCTCTAGTCTCTTAGCGTTCCTGCCTGCTCAGGCAACCCTCAGAGGCAATATGGTAGAGAACCCTGATCATAGACTTCTTCTAACGGTCGACCAATCAAGCATTGGTTGCTGGCACAGAGGCTGACAACCTGGATCCCTTGGGAGTTGCCATCCCAGCACCAATTCAATCACCTTCAGACTCCGCAGGAGATGGCAGAATGAACTCTCTGAGTGCCACACAAACTAGTCCCATGGTGCACGAACGCAGCCCTGAGCAGACGGCTCCATCGATAATGCTCACAGTCTCGCCGATTCGACATGAGGAGATGCCACTAGCTATGACTTCTATTGCAGTCACTGCTGCTGCCTTAGGCAGAAGCCAATCTCTGTTTCAGGCTCCATGGCCCTCTCAGGGCATTCAGACCTGTTGTTTGACCCAGGTTTGGACCTGGCTGTTCAAGAACATAGTGCACACCCAGCCAAGACAGCTCAGTTCTTCGAGCCGACTTTGAACCCTGACGATGCGGATAAGATTCACATTGAAAACACCTTGCTTGGCCTTGCGCACAGCAAGCTGAGATTGGAGAGACCCGACCATCTGTGCTCCCCTATGAAAGGCTCAAAAGAGGGCCAGAAAGGGCATTGTGCTTCAACTTGCTCTGGGGTCCTTAACTCAACTCTATCCTCATTCTCACCCGGACTGCCCTTATATACATCAAGCCTCTTTGAGGAAGCAGAGCCTGAAATAGGACCCGAAATCCGATACCAGTGCATGCTGAGTTCTAACACCTCTCCTCCCAAGCCAGACTCCTCAGCCCAGGGCCATCACTTGTCAACAAACAACACATCTACTTTCACCACACAAGTAAACAATGTGTGGCTCTTACTGCTAAGTACAATTCATGCCATGGCCGCCACCCTATCTTATCATTCGGACAAACTAGACGCTCAAGTAGACATGTTTGGTCCCTAGCGACCCTTATTACTGGCATCGACAGAAAACTGGATACCCTGAATAATCTGATCAAGCAAGTGCAAACTGCAGCTGGATTGGCTGACCCCCCTACAAATTCTGAAGGCACATGCCTGTGCTGCCCAATCCTAAATAAGCTGGCCACCTTGCCACAAGCTATGAAAGCCTGCTGCAGTATCTTAAGTCCCAGCTCCCCCTCTCAATCTTCCATCAAGAGAGCACGCCTTACAGTCTCCTCCCAAAGAAACGGAAAAGACGCTAGGCCCCTCAAAATGCCTACCTATACACTTACGCTCAGACTCTAGAACAAGCATTGTTCAACAACTTGTAAATGCTGCCTGCTCTCCTGCTCAGGCTGCATCTACACAGACATCTCATCAGGCTACCAGTCTCTCTCCACAGTCCAGTACCATACTGCCGGCAAAACTAAGCAAACATTCTTGCAAACGATTAAGGAAACAAAACAACACACTTCATTAAGCACCCACTACAATAAAACAGGAGTTGTATTATTCCATCTTCACTAAGACAAAATTCAATAAAACATCTCTCTCTAGATCCAACAGTGCCACCCCCAGAATCACCGCAAAATCTCCCATCTGCAGACTTGGCACCTCTGAGTCAACAAACAGCCAAGCCTGCCCAGAAGTAGCAGCAAGAACCTGCACCAACCTGCCCCTCAAGCCGGGCAACAGACAGTCCCAGAGACACAACTCCTCAAGGACGCAAGAAGAGCCACCTCAATCTCCTGCTAGTATTCCAGCATCCACCATTTGCTTGAGTAATTCAAACAGCTGGTCAAAAAGGTTGACTGTGAAAAAAGCATTCTACATCAAAACAGATATCCACTCAAGTACATGCTCCGAATCATCCAACAGAGCACACATAGGTAAAGAATTCACGCTTCCAACCAATCACACGACTCTCTGACTCAAACTTCGAGAACTCAGGGTTCTGTCAACAGACTGCCAGCCCCTCCCGGACTCAACCAGCTAGTCTTTACTCCTGAATACCAATGAGGGGGGGCATGACATTCTAAACAGGGGCAATATCATTCTTCTGCCCTGACCTACAGCACATAAGATCAGCTTACATTTTGGCTATCGAATTTTTAGAGCCAGGAAAAAAGCATGAACCAGAATCCACTCAGGCCTCACTCCTCTCCTCCACATGGGTGGAAACGATTTTGTCAAACTCTACAGTCTTTGGAAGTTGGGGCGTAAAAATCAAGCAAGCGAGGGCCAAAGGATACCCAACAGGGCTTCTTCACCAACACAACCCCAACTCAATCTATACTAAAAAGTGCAAACTGACCCAAGCCTTAAAAATATCCACCATGCTCACCTGTATGACTTCCTAGGGGAAACGCCTGGCTGGAACCGAAAAACAACATGGAGGGCATGACCCCAACAAGTCTGTGTTAAATCACCCCAACTGGGGTTAGTTGTCACCGATCTCCAAGCAAGAAGCACCCTATGACAAAGCAACCCAACTCAAGATTGTCAGCGCCTGTGAAGGGACATTTAAGGTCTTTTGTTCACCTCTTCAGCATTGGGTCTGGGTTCTGTGTTGTGCTGCAGCTATATTGCTTAAACTGATCCACAAAGACCCATCTTGCTATTTGCTCCATGTGTTTCCTTCCACTAGAAAATCAAAACTTATCTGTAGTTCCTCCCTCGGTGCCCAGCAATGTTTTTATTATATGATTTTATCTGAACGCTGCACATGTTCATGCTTTTGACTGTTTTTAAAGTTTTTATTAACCACACAAAAAATGTGACTTATGACTTATATTTGGAGCTTGCTTGAGTCCCTCTATAGCTCATCCATTTCTCCTGGGGTGGAAACTAGATGAGCCTTGATGATCCGACTATTTGCCTGAACTAAGACGCGCTGAATGTGAGCATGCACAATATTGTTTAATTATACTTAATCACTCAACCAATTAACAGATTGAAATATAAAGAACAACACATGCTTCTTACCAGTCCATTAACCATGGGGTAACAACAGCAGTGTTAGTGTCTATAACCCTATCTGCTTATTTTCTGATTTTATATCCCACTGTTATATTTGGAATTGTTATTTGGCTCTTACGAGCCTGGCAGTCCAGGCTTGAACTCTTCGCAATCACTCAGCCATGTATTTCAATCAACCTGCGCCTCATTCTGAACTTCTCCTCCTTCCTCAAGCACTTCCCACTCTTTTTCAAGGAGGCGCGCCTCTACCCACTCCCACCAAATATATTCACCCCCAAATGTTCATGTTCATGGGTTAACACTAATGCCGCATCTGCCCCTATAAAATAATAAAATACAGATCTACTTAGCAATCAATTGGGGCAAAACTATAACTACCTTTCGCCAACTATGAGCATTCCACACTGTTGAGGAAAAACACCAGCAATATACTGGGCAAATTCAGACTACACCCCATACACAGGCAGAATCCCAGGCCCATGCACGACAGAGGGAAAAAATGTCAAGGTACCGGTGCACACGTCCATATCCCACACAGAAGAGGATTGATAAACGAATAGTTGGCCCAAATGCAGTACCCTAGCTCATAGCACCAATAAACACCCCCAGAGATTAATGCTGCAAAAATGGGATCATGGATGGTGCCAGAACCTTCTGGCCTAATTTACAAGTTGGGGTTTGTAAAGTTCAGAGGCATATCTAGTTCGCCCATCAGAAGCCTGTATCTCTAAAAATGAACCGGAACTGATACTGGCTTAGGCAACTCAGAAAAAAAGTAGCATTTTGAGCAATTTGCATGATCCCATAACTCCAACATCCTCTTCACAAGAACAAAGCTCTTCAGAGTATTAGAAAAGAGAAATAAAAATGGAGGGAAAATATGCATTTTGGTCAAGGTCAAGGTCACTCGGCCTATAATTATCATTGAGAAATTCTGCCATTGATCTAGTAATGTTCGCATCTTGAATAATGTGGAGCTGTAATAATGTAAAAAGAGATCGTCAATTTTAGAGGTGACATATATCCCTACAAATCTAACAGGATTTGTCGAAGAATAATGAGCGTGCAATGTTGCCGGCAAAATTTAGAGAGTGCAATTAAAGAGTAAAGTCTCTGATGTGGAATGATTAATCTTGTAGCTCTCAATGTCTGTAAATTCTGTAATCCTATCAAAAGCATTGGAGATATTAGCCTCCTCTGCAGCAGTATATACTACCATGTCGTCAGAAAATAGTTTCAGTTTCCATGCTCAAAAAACCGGGTTGGGGGCTGGGGGATGATATTGGGATTACGAGGTATCGTGCAAGCTAAAAGTTCTAAACGTACAGAAAAGAAAATTGGTCACATAGGGCATCCTTGGCGAGTTCCCCTTTTTATCATAATCTGACCAGCCAGTTGTACATGAACAATTATGTATGCTGTTGCATTGTTGTATAGATGCCTAAGTAGCTGAATGGAACTAAATGGATAAGCAAATTTAACAGGATTTGCAAATAAAACTTCCACTGTACTAAATCAAAAGCTTTCTCCGCGTCCAGCATAATGATGACCGCTTTCACTTTCTGTATAGAGTAATAGTCAATTGCCCAAAATAAGTAATTAGTATTGATAGACATATTTCTGCCCGGTAGAAAGCCATTTTGATAGTTGTGGATTATTGTTTTGGATTTTGGAGCTAGTCTAATTGTCAGGATTTTAGTGAAAAGTTTGTAATCACTGTTCATCAAGCTAATTGGACGAAAGAGTTCATATCATTCTCTTGTGAATTCTTTAGAAAGCTAACCACCACACATTCCGCTCAAGCAATATTTATTTTGCAACCTGAAAGGATTTGATTGTACAGTCTGGCTAGAAACTTGTTTAATTGATGTGAAAAAATGTATTAACCTCTGCAGGTATCCCATCTTTACCACTGGCTTTGGTGCTAGGAGAGGATTTGATTGCCTTCATGACCTCATCTATAGTAAATGGAATGATAATGCTCTCTCTTAACTCTTCTTCTGTAATTGTAATTCTGATGCAATCCAGCCACCTTTTTATTTTCTCCATGGCATTACAGCCTGAATCCGAATACAGTTTTGTATAATGATTTTCGAAAGCCTCAGCTATTAATTGAAGTTGGGTAGCTTCTGTACCCACGACGGGGTCGGTAGTAGATTTTATAGAATTTTGCTTAATTTTGTTGTTTTGTTTTGTGATAAAAGATATAGGGGCATATTATCAAGACAGGCGATAAAATTATTGCCACTTTAGCGGCAGAAAACTGCTGCTAAAACGGCGATAATGGGCTTCATATTATGCTCTATGGAATTCCAATTGATGTCCATGTTAGATGGGAAGGACATCTAACCTGAGCTTCAATTGGAATACCATAGAGCATATTATCAAGCCCATTATCGCCGTTTTAGGGGCAGTTTTCTGCCCCTAAAGCGGCGATAATTTTATCGCCTGTCTTGATAATATGCCCTAAGCATCTCCAAAAAACAGAGACATCTGAGGCTGTATATATATTGAAATTTAAAAAAATCCTTCAGAGCCATTTGCGTATTTTTACCTGGCTTTCATTTGCTAGTAAGGATTTATCGAATACCCATCATTTTTCGCCACTATAGATTCGGTACTGAGACACCTTATTAGGCAATTTCAAAAATCTCGGCCTAAATTACAGGCCACTCAATTAAATTTGGAAGAAGGAGGGCCGGCATTTCCTAGAATGCAATGATACTACCAAGTGGCCTTGTTGGACTAGCTGGTCAAATCAGCTAAGCAAAAACAAATAGGAGGTACCCCTGGTCTTATGCAACAGGGAGGGGGGTTCAAGCAGTAGAAAAATAAAGAAAACCCTGTCAGGAAAAACAGCAAATAGCTGGTTTAAGTACTACTGAAAAGTGGTCTGGGTAAGGGGGGGATCTATTCTCCAGCTAATTTCTATATAGGGCAAGCGTACATACTCACTGGCGCAATTTCAAACGATTGACGTGAACTTGAAAACACACGAATATACCAAACAGAGAAATTTTGTGTTGTTTTAAAAAATTAATCATAAAATGATTTATTACCTCCCAATGGGGTTACAATCTAACACATTATCACAGTATTAAAAAAAAAAAATTTAAAAAAGTTTTTTAAAAAAACTCATAGCATGGTTATACAGTCACAAATACAAAGTCAAAAATTAAATCAACAAACAGTCGACGCAGCGTTTCGGTGCTTTTTTTCTGTTTTCACACCTTCTTCAGGACTTTACAACATTTTGACTCCATTATTTCTACAAATAAATAACAACATTTTAGTATTATTCTTTTTACAAGTTCATCGCTTTAACCTAGACTTATTCCTATCTATTGTTGTGCCCCTAGATTTACCCGTCCACTTTGTTGAAGTGACAGAGAATTTATTCTCTTTGTTTAGAATTTACATTCAGGATCCTTTCGGTAACTGAAACCACATCCTTCTGTGGACAATATCTGATTTTCTACATCACTATCTTTACTATTAGGATGCATTTTTATTAAACTGATATTAAGGATATTCGTCATACCTGTATTTTATTAAAAAGTGAATCATTTCACAATAATCCCACACGAATTTGCAAGATGCTCAGGTTTTTCAATTTCCTTGAGCTGTGCTGGTAATGAATGACAAATACTCAATTAAGTAATGGATGACCAAAAGTCACAGTTTAAACTGATAAGTTACTGCACAGTTATCGATATTACCTCTTAGTCTAAGCAACTCTGTGTTGTATATGCTCGGAGGAGCCACCATCAATGAGGGCAGAACTTCTTATGGGTTTGATAAAATCTGGAAACATATGGATAACAAGACTAAAGTATTTCCGATTATTTCACGGTTATTTTATGCTCAATCATCACCTATATTGGTGGTCCTTATAATTAAAGCATCAAGTTATTTACCTTTTTCGCGATTTTAGCCGATTTGAAAAAGAGCGTTGGCGGCAAGTAAATAGTGCACGGCCCCAGTGTCAGGATTTCTTTCATCAGGGGTCCGGGTCTCTAGGGATATTTGTTAAAAACATCCATTTTATCACATAGATTTCACTGAGGGTTACAGTTTTGTACATAGTGCACATAATCATACATATATTCTTGATTATTTTTATTCTTATACATCCTATTTTGAGGACGCTATTGTTGGACACAGTTTTTGAGAAATGGGCGGAACAGCCACCATATTATGCAGGGCATGTTCTTTTTATCTACATATGCCCTGGGCTGGACGAGTCAAAAGCTTAATGCTTTAGAGTGTAAAATGATTATGTTAACGAAATTAATTTGACAAAACGACCTGTCCCAAAGGCTTTACACTAATCCTACTTCGCTAGATTAGTACCCATGTCTCACCTTATATATCGTAAGTGGCCTCCCTGCTCCTCCGTGGCGGCGTCTTCCTGGAAATTAGAAGAGTGGCATACTGTTTTGGGATGTCCTTTTTATATCCGGTTTACCAAATTAGACCCGGAAGTGTTATAGTTTTCGCCACAGCGCCGTATGATCTACATTTTCGATATTCATAATGACGCACAAGTGAATTTAGTATTTAAGGCGTTTATCTTAACCATATATTATAGTTAGGCCCCTGTTCGTAAATAACAACTATTTTTACAAAAACTGACTTGTCGTACTTCTCCGATTTACATCATAAAGCACTACGATATCACATCCAACAGTCGTACAAATTATGATTAAGAACTTTTTCATATCTTGTAACGTGATAACAGACTACTATGTTAATACTTGTTATTATCCCCGCGTTTATGGCGGCCGCCATCTTGGAACGGGTCGAGAGCCCGATTTGCTTGGATTGTGGAAAATAGAAAGTGAACCCGACGATCCAAACAACCACTTTGTTATGTCTTTACTTTTTCATTTTTGCAGTGATGTTATAATCATTTTGAATCTCCTTTCAATTTTCCATCAAGAGAAGAAATCCTGACACTGGGGCCGTGCACTATTTACTTGCCGCCAACGCTCTTTTTCAAATCGGCTAAAATCGCGAAAAAGGTAAATAACTTGATGCTTTAATTATAAGGACCACCAATATAGGTGATGATTGAGCATAAAATAATCGTGAAATAATCGGAAATACTTTAGTCTTGTTATCCATATGTTTCCAGATTTTATCAAACCCATAAGAAGTTCTGCCCTCATTGATGGTGGCTCCTCCGTGCATATACAACACAGAGTTGCTTAGACTAAGAGGTAATATCGATAACTGTGCAGTAACTTATCAGTTTAAACTGTGACTTTTGGTCATCCATTACTTAATTGAGTATTTGTCATTCATTACCAAATCAGCTAAGAACATTTCAAGCTTTGCTCATTTTTATTTTAAAAACATGTGAAGCGCTGCAGAAATGGAACCTTTTGCTTTTCTAAAAATCCTTTCTAAAAATCCCTGAGAGGACACCATACACGAAACCTCGGGTGATTATGGACAGATTTATTAGGATCTGTCAAGAATATGAATAATATCGATTCAATCCACAGTTAAAACTAACCTATTGTATTCATTTCGAGCTACCTCTAAGAACTAAAATTTCAAGTCGATGGGCAAATCTGTGATTTCAAAGGTTACATAATTTCTGTCAAAGTAATGATTTCATTTCTCGGTATAAGCTATGAAGCACTCACTCAATCATCATTTCTATCTCACTATTTAGCTGCACTCAGATCAAGCACTTTTATGCTAGATATAAAACTAGAGTTAAAGAGATAGCTGATAGACTCAGTCGAACCTATTTAATCTCCAAGGTAATCAGGATAGGCAACTGGTACAGATTATTGTATCCTAAAATTGGTGAAGGGAAGATAACAGAATTTTTAAATAGGATTACAATTTGAACTGGGTGTATCATCAATACTCCATCTTTAATATACTCCAGTTATAATCCACAGCATGTTTTAGGTGCGAATACGAGGATGAGAACGGGCACCATATGATATTTACTTACCCTCGGCTGGTGCAATTTTGGGATTATATCTTCATAGAAGTGAGTGTGAAATTAAATATAAAAATTATCCAGGTGCTGTAGACACATTCTATGGCATTACGACTCAACAACTCGCAATGTAGATTGGCCAGCAGCAATTTTTTTATATCTCTACTCTTATGGCAAGATCACTTATTCTGACTAATTGGAAATCTAATATAGTTCCCAAACTGGAAAAGTGGATCGTGAAAATGCAGAGTTAGAGCACGTGAAATCCTTTATGCACTAACAGTGTGGACAATAAAATGATTTTCCGGAATATGGCAAAGTTGGGATAATTGTTTTTTATTTTTTTTATAATGGGTTTTATTGCATACAATTACAAACAATTGAGCAAGAAAGCAAAAGAAAGAAAAGGGAAAAAAACAATATAACATACATTGACAGTGGCCACAATATACATTCATGATGATAGCAGTATGTGACTAAGTACATGGTTAAGACACAGTGGAGATGCCCAGTTCATGGCCCAACACGGCCGACTTCTGCTGCATTATACAGGTGTAGAACCGTCAGCTTGTCACACCTCAGTGCTAGAGAGAAGTGTAAAGGGGATGCCAGAGCCCTAATAGCATTGTAGATAACGAGTGGCAACACCTTCTTAACCCACCTATTAGGAAGCAGATCCCTAGAAAATACCAAGCCTGGTGAGCCTATTTGAGTGCGAACAATCAACTTAGTGGAGTAATCTTACTCCGGTACATTCAACTCCTTCCCTGCTAAATAGCTCTGATATAACCCCCAGAAACTTTTGGGGCGGTTCTGAGGAGGGAGCAATTTACTATATAGTTCGGTTTGTGTGTTGCTATAGAGCATGTCTTTTGACCATTCTGTTAGAGTAGGCTTTAGCCCACGGCACCCACGCATGGCTAGTCTACGCTTTAAAATCAACATCCCCCGATAGGTAGGATATTTAAAGAAATGTTGAGAAAAGAAAAAGGAGCAGAAAGGGGGTTTATGTATAAATATGCTGATCCGAAATATTTCAAGAAAGTAAGGTTAAAGGCTTAAAGGACATGGCGGAAACATGGTACAGAATTAGAAAGGCTTTGAAAATTCTGTACTTCAGTCAGTTGGCTCCTATACGGGACGCACCAGGGCCTCCGCTTTGGACTAAGGATCTCCTGGCTCGACCTTTGAAAGAAACGGGTATTTTAGTGTGGAAGGAGCTAATTCCAGATGGTCACTTAATTTCGTGGGATTGGTGCGAGCGGGAGTTGGGCCCAAGATTCTCAAGATTTAAACTCCTTCAGATCCAAAGCTGGTACTTGGCATCGGGTGAAACAATAGGAGGTCCGAACGAACTTGAGGATAAGCTTTCGTCCAATGTTGAGTTCAAAAAAGAAATTTTACTATGGTATTGGCTATTGCTTGAGATGGAGGATGGTGCTTTTACTCTTCCGGAGGATGTATGGGGAAGATGCTTGCCAGAGACCGCGATGGAAGACCAATGGCAAGTATCAATGTCTATCCATACTAATATTATAAAGAGAGAGCCCAAACCTTTGAGGCGGGTAATGTCAGTAACCACAGCACCAATCACAACACCCAATACAGTGTTGGAAAGGGCAGTTGAAGCAGAAGGACATAGGCTATGCAGACGGATAAAAAAATGTATAAAAAAATTGCAAAAAATCCATACTATCCTATCCATATCCATACTAATATTATAAAGAGAGAGCCCAAACCTTTGAGGCGAGTAATCTCAGTAACCACAGCATCAATCACAACACCCAATACAGCGTTGGAAAGGGCAGTTGCAGCAGAAGGACATAGGCTATGCAGACGGATAAAAAAATGTATAAAAAAATTGCACAAAATCCATACTATACTATCCATACTCCATACTAATATAATAAAGAGAGAGCCCAAACCTTTGAGGCAGGTAATCTCAGTAACCACAGCACCAATCACAACACCCAATACAGCATTGGAAAGGGCAGTTGAAGCAGATGGACATATGCTATGCAGACAGATAAAAAAATGTATAAAAGAAATTGCAAAAAATCCATACTATACTATAATATTATAAAGAGAGAGCCCAAACCTTTGAGGTGGGTAATCTCAGTAATCACAGCACCAATCACAACACCCAATACAGCGTTGGAAAGGGCAGTTGCAGCAAAAGGACATAGGCTATGCAGACGGCCACCATATACATTTAAAAAGTAAAAAAACTGTGCCAGCAAAGTAGTCCCTTGTGGGCGTGTCTGCGTTCTGCTGTGGGCATGTGCTGGGGGCGTGACAAACGCTGAGGGCGTGTGGTATGTTCCGCCCTTCATTCCATGTGAGTCGTAATTGCGCTGCATCAAGGGGCACGCTGGGGGGCGTGACATGCTGGGGCCGTGACAAACGCTGTGGGTGCGTGTCCGTGCTGTGGGCGTGTATCCGCCCCTTCATGCCATGTGAAGCGCCAATTGCGCCACATCAAGGGGCACGCTGGGGACGTGTGCTACTTTCCGCACTTCATGCCGTCTGGGTCGCACATTAATCAGATCGTCTGCTGTGGCCGTGTGCTGGGGGCGTCACAAAGGCGTTCACCTCGAAGCGTGGTAAGTAACCATTCGCAAGACTCCCTTGGGGGACTGCCCATTGTCTCACACATAGTGGGGGTGCCGAATGCAGTGTGTGCCTTGGCCTGGGTGCGTCTGAAAGGGCCGAACGCAGTGTGTGGCTTGGCCTGGGTGCGTCTAAAAAGCACGCAGGGCCGAAGAGCGTCGGTGTGGGTCATAAAAAAAATAAGAACAGCGGGAAACAATCATTCAAGACTCACACAATTCCAATTGTTAGACGGTCGCCGCTAGCCCTCAAGCGGGGGCACACGCGACTGAGTGTGTCTGAGGGGACAATTACTGCAGCCTCTCATGCGCGCTGTTACTGAGCTATCACATTAAACAAAATTACACGCACCTGCTAACATGAACCAGGGCTGCAGCTGGGCCTCAAGCGGGGGGACACGTGCCTGCTAACATCAGCCAGGGATGCAGCTGGGCCTCAAGCGGGGGAACACGCGAATGACCGTATCTGAATACACACATTACACACATTCTATTTCATACCCGGACAACGTCGGGACGGGCTGCTAGTGCTTTATAAAACAGTCAAACCTGCATATCTGAGGAGGAATCATTTCTTTACTATGCATAGGGCCTACTGAATTCCATGAAGACTGTCTAAATTTGGGTCAGGAGGTGTGGTGGTGTGTCCTAAGTGTGGCAGCCCAACTGAAGATGACCTACACATGATTTTATATGGCCCGAAGTTTCAGCCCTTTTGGGAGGCCGTGAGTAAATTCCTGTTCAGTGTTTTAAATGTGCAGCTCAAGGTAAGCGCTGAATCGGTTATATTTGGAAGATTGGATCTGCAATGTATTGTTACAAAGGACGGTGCAAAGCTGGTATTTTATGCTGTACTTCTGGCTCGTAGAGAGTTATGTAAATTATGGGTTTCTTCAACCTCCACAATGGAGGGAGGCTGGTTGCAATCAATGAGATTTATTGCTAAGTTGGATATTTTGGATCAGATGAGAAAGAGATATGAATTTTGGACTCCCTTTTCTGTCTTGGTGTGGTTGAAGGAGGGGGTACTTTGAAAAACGGTCTGAGGATTAAGCCTTCATCTGTCTCAGCTGGTTATAGTGTTCCCTTTGTATACAGGAGGATATGAAATAGGTCCTGTGGTCGAACAAAGGAAGAGGTCTCCCAGCCAAAATTCGAGGGCGCCTGTTGGAGGGCCTTTACTTTGTGTTTCCTTTTTTCCCCTTTTTCCAGCAAATGAGGTTTGATAAACCAGGGTAGGTATCGTTAGAAGGGTGGAAACAAGGCAAATGAGGACAAACTAAAAAAAAAAATCTTCCTGATGTCTATCAAATGACGGGTTTCCTTCTTCATCTGTTTTGAAAACCCCAAAAGTGCCAGTATGGGGTCCAGGGATAATGGTATCTCTGTGATTTCACTCAGCTTTTGAAATATCAATCTCCAGTAGGTGGCTATATCTGGGCATAACCAGGCAACATGTATGAAAACCGCAGGGTTGGCCCTACAACGTTCGCATTCTGCTGTTTCACGTATGCCATATTTATGAAGCCGAGCTGGAGTGTAGTAAACTATGTTCAGAAATTTAAAATGTATTAGTCGATGGCGGCCATTTAAAGAGATACGCTGCATTGATTCGCAGCAATAGCTCCAAGTGTCATCATCAAGACCACCTCTAAAACGTTCTGCCATTCTGGCCTAGCTTTAGTATAAAAATTCTTATGTTAGCCCTGCACTGTGCTATAAATACTGGAGACCATCTTGTTGGGGGACTCTGAGCGCAATATAAAAGAGAAGGGGATGGCCTCTGGGGGTTCCATCACATATTCACCAAGTAGTTCGTGGAGGGCATGCCGCACTCTGTGGAAATGAAATCGCACCAAGGGGGGAGCATCATGACCCTCAGCTTCAATCTCAGCCCAGTCACGAGTGTTGCCTGCCAGAAAGAGGTCTCCAATTTTGGTTATGTTGAGTGCTTCTAGCCAGGTGACCACCTTCCTTTCCCTGCTGATCGGCAGCCAATAGCACCATTCTAGTGTAGTCAGTGGGGAATACAGCATAGTGCTCGCCTGTCTCTTTGCCAGGTTATGCCATGCGTGTACAGTAGCATTAATTGAATCCAAAATGCCAGTGCGTCTGTGTGGAGCCTAAAATAACAGTGTTGGTAATGAGGCGGGTGCTGCCACTATCTTTTCTATCTGCAGGTGGCGGGGGGTTGCGTGTTGGTGAATCCAGTAGTAAGCGTGTGAGCATTGCGCCACCCTGTAGTAAAATTCCAAGTCTGGGGCCCCCATCCCGCCCAAGACACAAGGGAGAGTGAGAATCTTCCATTGGACGTGTGGCTGTTTACCAGTCCAGCCCCATCAGTAAGGATCTTGTAACTTTGTAAAAGTGAGCGGGTAAAACCATTGGTATATTAAGGAACAAGAATAAGAACCTAAGGCGCACCACCATTTTCATCAGAGAGATGCGGCCAAGAAGGGACAGCGGAAGGTGAATATAGTGCTCCATGTCTTCCTCCAACGTAGCAATTGCTTTACCATAATTCTCACTGCATACTATCTAAGGATCAGAGTGGACTTGGATTTTTTTAATTCGATTTGGAAAGCGCCCAAATCACCCCAGCAGGGTATATCCGCGCTAAGACTGTCAGGAACAACTACGTTGAAGTAAATCAAAACAAGGTAATCTTTAGCAGCTTTCTAATTACAAGATAGTCCATGCATTGACGTAACTGGATAGGGAGTAGATTCCAGTAAAGTGGGGCTAGGTGGTAGAAGGCTTTGCCGCCCAGATGGGATTTTTTAAAGTGTGGGACATGGAGAAGTGCCTTAGGCCCAGAGCGAAGGAGCCTGGATGGAAGGTACCTGACAAATTTGTCCTTTAGGTAGCTGGGACCCAAGTCGTTGATAGATTTGAATACAATACAGCAGATCTTAAACCTGATCCTTTTGCGAACTGGAAGCCAGTGTCGTTTTTGCAGGAGGGGAAGAGACGCCGTTCTAGGGGGGACACTGAGCATCAGGCGGGCCGCTATGTTCTGGACTACCTGCAATTTACTCAAAGAGATTTCATTGGCTGAGATCAGCAAAGCATTGCAGTAGTCCAGACGGCTTAATACTAAAGCCTGGATCAGGGTTTTCCGTGTGGAGAATGGCAAAAAGGGAAAGACTCTCCTGAGAAGAGTAAGATTGTGAAAGCAAGCACCGGCAGTAGTGGTGGCATGTTCCCCAGAGTAAGTTTATGGTCAATTCGGACACCTATGTTTTTTATTACCTGTTTTGGGCTTGGGGCAGAGCCTAGTTCCTCTGGCCACCATCAAGGGGACCACCTAACCATTGCTTCTCCAAACAGCATTATTTCAGACTTCCCTGCATTAAGCTGTAGGAAGGTATCCCTCATCCGGTCCGCGACGAACTACATACCCTCCGAAAAGGTAGCCTGAATGTTGGTGTTGGCTTTGTCAAAGGGGAGTAGAAGTTGGGTGTCGTCTGCGTAGGATATGGAGATGAATCCTAACTTCCTCAGT
The DNA here is from genome assembly GCF_964261635.1 of Lissotriton helveticus. NCBI lineage: Eukaryota > Metazoa > Chordata > Amphibia > Caudata > Salamandridae > Lissotriton > Lissotriton helveticus. The sequence goes on from NC_136068.1 coordinate 787,041,047, forward strand.
AGTCCCGCCAAGGGAGTAACATAGATGTTGAAAAAAGTAGGGCTCAAACAAGAGCCCTGTGGAACTCCCTTGGTCACTCTGGTGGTCTGTGAACGAAATGGGCCCAAGTTGATGGTTTAAGTTCTTTCCGACAGTAAGTTAGACATCCATTTCAGGGCATTCCCTTTGATGCATGGTACTGAAAAGCCTCAATTAGAGCGGTGAACCCTGATGTAACCCACCCTACCGTCTCTGTGTGCGTGTTTTGCCAGTTCGACTGGCTTATCTTGCTCGTCCTGGTCACTTCAGATCGCCTCCAACAGTTTTTCTGAGTCCCTGCCCCATTTCTGAGTTTTTTTGTATTTCTTGAGGGCTCTGTGTAGGGACTTGTAGTCCAAAAATATTTTTGTGGTGCCGTTCATGGTGACCCTAAGCCTGGCGGGGTAGAGCATAGCATAATCAAGGCTAGTCTGCGTTTCAATGGGCGAATTGTCTCCTAGCCTCCTGAACCTTCATTGTAAAGTCTGGGAAAAGTGATATTGAGGAACTCTCAAAGTGCAGCGCCCCCTTTTCTCTGACTCATTTCTAGGCAGCGTCCCTGTCTCTATAGTTCAGCAGTTTTGCGATGACCGGGGGTGGCTGTGCCCCCCGGAGGTGGCCTGGGCCCAAGGGACCGATGGGCCTGCTCAATCACAAACATGGAGGAAAAAGTGTCTTGACCCAGAATGTTACTAAGAGCTTTTCCGTGAATACCTCCATGTTGCCCATGGCCGTGGATTCCTGGAGCCAATAATACGAATGTTGCTTCTCCTAGACCTGGCCTTCAAGTCTACTGCCTTATCTTGCAGTAGAGCGAGAACCTTCCCGAAATGTTACTGCGCACCATCTGCCTCTTTTGGGCCTCCTCTATCTCCGTCATGCATCGTTCCGCCATATCTAGTCGCCCGGCTTGCTTGTCGAGCTGCTCCGACATTCGGTCTATGTGGTAGGCCAGAGAGTCGATTTTACAGTTGATTGTGCTCATACTTTTTTGTATGGCTGACAAGATTTGTCAAATATCTTCCGTCGCTTCTTCAGGCATGTCTCTCTGGCTTTCAGGGGACCGGGCGTCGCCTGTATCTGGGTTCCTTTATTTTCGCTGATCAAACTGCAGCATGGACTGTGTCCTGTCTACCTTCCCCATTTGAGTAGTCCCTGGGTTTCCGCCCTCTATACTCAAAGGTCGCGGGGTGGGCCCCACTGGCTCGCGTCGAAGGATATGGACCAGGTCAGGGGCCAGTTGGCGAGTCGCAAATTGCAGTACCCCTATCAGCAGTTGAGGGGAATTGTGGCCGGTGGGGGTGGGGAGAGGAGGTGAGAGGACTCCACTTGCACTCAGGCTGGGTATGAGCCCCAGTCTGTTCATGTTGACTTATCTGTAAGCGTAGCAGTGCACCTCCGGAAAGGCCTACACAAGTCAGTAAGATTATGGGCTGGAGGGATCTAGGGGGGGTCTCACACTAACGTCCAGGTCCTCACCTGAGACACTTAGTTTGGCAGGAATAGCCATCAACAAGCCTCTCTCCACTGGGTATCGAGCAAATATCTCTGACAGCCAGTACAGTTTAGTGAACCCAATGCCTGCGCGAGGACCAGATCATAGCCCCGACGTCTTGAATTTGAATGCACAAGGCCCACCGCCTCTCAAGTGTTCGCACCGGCGGTGCTCCTTACCGGGCTCTGGTTTCTCTTCGCTTGTGTGGATTTAGAGTGGCGATTCTCAAAGCTCTCTGCTTGTGGACCGAAGCGGCTCTAGGCGGCAATAGGTCTCTCGATCTGACCGGTCTGCAGCGCTGTGTTCCCTAGACTGCATCCAATTGCTTAGTGGGCTGCACCCTCAAAGCATGCCCTGGAAAGGCAGAGCGACCCCAGTCCTCATCTCTGCCATGGGGCATCGTGCGGCGCTGGTTCCGGCAGCCGCACCCAACCCTCGGCACATTACTCCGCTGATGTCAGCAGCGGGTCCAATCTGCAGCATTAAATGTGCGGAAAGCCTGGCTTCACCTCCACTCCTGCAGCAGGCCACAACATCGGACGGCCTATCACTTCCTCTGTGCCTCCGTGTGCCGCGGTATCCTCACCAGCAGCGCGAAAGGTATGACCAGACTCTGCAACGCTTTCCCTTACTGAAACGGTGTATAGGTGGCTACCACGCCTCCAGAATGTCAGGATACATGACAGTGTAGTGTAGTTCCTATATCCCTGATAGGTTCTGCGCATTGGAATAATATACATTATAGTTTTGACATAGGACTGAGGTCAGTATGTCTCTAGCGAGTATATTAAACTTAATTACTTGTGTGTGCCAGCTAACTCAGAGGTCACTAGAAACTTCTCGAATGAACAAGAAGGGATTAGTTTCTGACAACCGCATAAACATGACAACTTTGTTTCCCTTAAAGTCAGAACAATCTCAGAATCGTGGAAACAATAGATAACCGTTTCACCCAGTCAATCATGCATGCTTAGTTTCTACAGAGTTGCACAGAAATAGATAGACGGGCATTTCAATAAAAAAGGTTTATTGAACAGTCTTATTTCTCATGCAAGAGATATGAACTGCTACAATCGTAAGAAAGAATGTGAAGTATAATACATACAGCGTTTGCAGTAAGATAAAATAATACTGTAATAGCATGGCTTGTAGCTATGACATATATTCATAAAATACATACATAAATAACACAGGCTAAAATACTCATCTGGTGCTTCTAAAATAATCCTACTCCAGTGTACCTAACCTGAGTGCAGTACGAGGGAAGAAGTAGGTGCTGCTTAGTTATAGTCTAGTTTAGCTATAGTTGCCAAGAGTCCCTCTAGGTACTAGTCTGCTTCATACCTTAGAATGAGAGAGATTGGAATCTCTTTCCCGTGTCTTGATCTCTAACACCCCGCAAGGGGAGTCAGAAACACTAGAGCTCGATTCTCTGTGAGGAGGATGGCAGCGTCTGGTTAGTGCGTCTGTTGGGGACTTGAGTTCCTTCCGAACTTGCCATGGCAAGCCGCGTCGTGCAAGTAGGCAGTCAAACCGTGGACCGAACCGTAGTTTGCCATGGCAAGTGAAGGCATACCTTGAAGGTGTTTAGGAATGCCAGTATTGAAGTAAAAGTCGGGCATAAGAAGGTCATGAATGAACCGCTAAGGAATAGATGTTCATGAATAACAAATGAGCTCTTGGAGAAATCAATATCCAAGTAAGGGGAAGTCCTAAAGGCTTAAGAGTCTGGTTTTCCAAGAACTCGTTGTGACGTAGATGAACGGATGTAAGTAGCCATGGCTGTATTTGGTTAGCATGAGCAATGCCTAAATAAGGGCTGGATTTCTATGCCTAAATAAGGGCAATGTGAATTGTACCTATATAAGGGCATGAATCGGGAAATTAATACAGAATCTAAATCGACACACAACAACGGATTTTAACGATGGCTTGCTCCCTTAGTGTGCGGTCATCTTGCGAGCCGGCAAGCAAGCTCCGCCTCTCCCCTTCCCCCACACACACACAGTTGGGATAATTAAAAAGAACCTCTAGGGAGCCATTGGGCTTTGGGAATTATGCTTTAATAAAATGACAGATAGGAATTTTCTTTTTATGTATTCAGTATTTGCTACAAATTCAATTGTACAGTTGTTTTACATCTCAAGATTTATTTTTTAAAGGACAAAGCCCTTAATCTGGGGGATGGTAATCCAGTCGACTAAAACCATGACTTACATTTTCGTTGAATAAGGTGAAGGCTTGAAAACAATGCAGTCACTGTCGGCAAAGACGTTACTATGTGAGTAGTTTAGCCACCACATGGGCCAGCACTTTAAAAACACTCTCTGTGGCACCAAAATCATAAAACGGAACCATGCTCCATAACACAGCAAAGGAAATCACAGGTCTTCTTCCCTTAATCGAAACTGGCTGTGGCAAAGCCAATAAGTCTCATTTCTTTTAAAGAAACAATGTCATTCCTATTTGCTTGTTTTTGGAAAGCTGCGATCTGTGCCAGCCTTCACAGAACTATAGCTGTTGTACTATCTGTTTTTATTATCTACAGCATGGCATCCTCTGATATTCAGTTTAAAAAACAAAAACATAAATACTATGAAATGCTAAAATTGTGGAAGACATTTCACTTTTTAAATACATCTAAATAATTCCATGCATAAAACGTAGAAGTAAATTAGCTACCCAAAACTAATAAAAAGGACGTCAATTCTGAGAACAAAATGGAATGATGGTAGAGTGAGGAATTGCACGCAATATAGAGCAGAAAAAACGGGATGCCTCCCTTGCACCAACACGAAGTGGCTGTTAGTCTTTGTAGGTTCAGGCTAACTAGGAGGTTCTTGCAGCTATTAAGTTTAGTAGCGACCAGTGTTCAGCATGGATTTGGCAGTGTTGAAGGAAAGGTGTAAGCACATCATCCAGATATTCAGTAGCTGAAACCTGGCGGCAGTGGGAGTTGCAGTAGAGGGGATGATGACAGAGATGTAACTTTGGGGGGGGGGGGGTGGAGGGAGGCGTGACCCCTTTTCCCCCTCAAAAAATAATGCATTCTTGGTTTGGTAGTCTGGTCTGCAGAATGTGAGTGGGGTCTGCTATTTCAGTCTCATCTTGAGGTAAGAACCCAAGTCATTAAGGCGACCTTTGATGTAAATAGGAGAGAGAGATGCAAAGATACTCATCTAGTAGCTGAATTTCAAAATGTGAAACCAGATAACCGGAAATGAATACTGGATTTCCTGCTTGCCCAAATTGTGTGATCCGAGGCACATATTCGATTTCACAGAATCTCCTTTTTCTTTATTAAATACTTGAGTTTAGGATGTGCGCTGCACATGCACTTTTCTATTTGATTGCTCTATCTGTAATAAGAACCTAGGCCACGGCTAGAGTTTACGCGGCTACTGACTAGCCGCTTAGTTTACCGATGGCGTTATTGGGAGGGGAACCCTCTTCTATTGGCGACTCAGGCTTAGTACATTAGGCCTTTGGTTACTTGATGAAATGATTTGTAAAAGGCGAGGACTAGAAATACGGATTGCTGTCCACATGCTTACTGGTTTGACATTGCTTCATGTCTTTTTGTAGCAGAGATGAAGAAGAGTGCTTGCAGTGAATATACATTTAAAATAAGTGATTGCAGGGCAGGGACTTCAGGTTGCTGTGTGGTAGGTGACTATAAAGTCATGAGTTTATAGGGATAACTACTAGGCCCTGGTTGCACAGGCTCGGGCATACCTTCTACAGGGGTGCTTAGGATGTGACACACCTCCAATGCATTCTAGGTTTGGTAGTTGGTTCTGTGGGCCATAAGTCAGGTGTGCTATGTCTCTTTGTCAGTTGTTCCTTCTCATTTTATTAAGAGGTTTTAACTTGTTAATTTTTTAGATCGCGATCCATAATATATAGTGACTGGTTTACCAAAAAGTACTAAATCTGCACTGATATAAGTAGTCCTTGAATGGGTGGAAATGCACTACTTTTTTGAATTCACAAACATTTGTAGTAGTAGACTTGGAAAGCTGTACCAGTCTTAAGTTTACAAGCATACTACTGCCAATCACACACCCAAAAGTTGATGAGGTGAATGCTTGCAAGTAGTTTAACCTGTGGCAATGCTGCTGGATAGCATTCCAACCCATTGGTTCTCGCCCACTGGACCACTCTAGAGAAAGGCCCACGTACAGCAAATCAGTACTGACCCTATTCCTCATGGAAACAATATATCCCAAACCTTAGTCACCTCACCCCTCCACCCTGCAGCCCATTGCTTCTTTAGTCAGAAAAGTTTAGATTTACACCGTCCAAATCTCACTGACTAAGAATGGAAATGTTCACAGGCTTTCTGGGATGATGGGACGTAAAGCAGTCTTAGAGGATTTAAGAATGAAACATTGGAGGAACATCCTGTGTCTGAATAACGGCCGGAGGTTTAAACCTGGAAGTAAAAAGTGAAATATGGGAAAGTGAAAAAAAGGGTGACAAGGACACCTTGTCACTTAAAGATGTTGTACAGAAGGATAAAAAGAAGGCAGATGTGAGCCTGGAGGATGTCTACTGTCAGGATTGTGTCCACATTGTGCAAGGAGCATAAGATGACGAGTAGGGGTGAATAGATAGCAAGTTGGAGAACCAGCATAGTGTTGTATTAGCAACAATTAGGGAGATTAAAGAAACCTGCAAGGTGAGGTGGTTAAGCCATGTCAAATGCTGTTGAGAGATGAAGGATGAGACTAAAGGCAAAAATTATTAAACCAGATTATATCATAAACTAGACCACCTATCTGGCAGTTTCTACAACGTGCACAGCTCCACCTTCACAGGGCTGAACATCTGGAAACCACAGAAAGAATGTACCAGAAACACAATCTCTTCATATACAGAGAAGACTCTGGAAAGAATGCCCTCGGTCTGTAACAACTAAGGCAGGATCCCAAAAAGGACAGAGGTACAGAGAATGAAATAAGGTGAAAGAAAGAAAGAAAGAAAGGCAGAGTAAGAGAGAAATAGAAAACAGAGAGGGAAAGAACGAGATTAAAAAGCAACATGAGATAGAGAGAGAAAAAGAAAGAGCAAGAAAAAAATAGAAACAAAGCAAAGGAGCAACTGAGTGAGAAAAAATGATAAAGAGCTGTGTATATAGATGAGTGGGTACATATGTATTCTGCTCTCCCTTCATATACCCCCAGTATTAAACACATATATTATGACATTCCAATCATCCAATGTCACACACTTTACTTTCTCCACACCCTCCACTCTGTTTTGATGCTCTGATGCTCTGATTTTCTATGGGTAACCTTCCATTGTAATCAGCATTACTCTTTGGAGTACTACTTTAAGTAGGAAGGTCATACAGCCAGCAAACATTAAGTTGATCTCAGTAATGCATATATGAATTGATGCTATGTGTCCCAAAATGAATTTAATGTAGAAGATGTGAAAGTGGTCACATAAGTGGTGAGTTGGACTTACCTAAAATAGAAAACATTGTCACGTCAGAGGGCGAATTTCATAAGATGGTCCATCTGCTGCTACTATTTGAATACTGGATCAGTAGGGAAAGGAAGAATAGAAGTAGCGAAGAAGAGAAGGGAACCAAGATGACTATGTTGTGTTTTTTTAGCTAAATGGCAATTGGATCTTCATCTAGGTGTCTTAAGATGCACACAATACACACTGCTTTTATGGCATCTTCTGACTTGTGACTGTATTATGGTAATATGACTTTTTAAGAACTACCACCCTTAGGAGTGGTTTCAGGGCAGCAGGTGCAGGGATGACATTAACAGACAGGTTTTTAATGCCCATATTAACTAGGAGAGGCCTAGCAATTTTGGGTTATTTTTTGAGGGGGTGAAACCTTACTCAAACAGCTACCTAATTTCTGTTAGGGTGAAGTCACAAGGACACCTCAAATGAACTTGTGCCTAATCATCTGGTAGCTTGACACAAAACAGTCCGGCTGAATTTAGAGGCAATGTGTAAAGTATTTATGCAGCACTTCAAATAGTAATAAAGTTAAAACGCAATGCAAGAACAATCCCACACTAATATAAAAAAAATACAATACAATTTAATAAATGATTTGAGACCAACATGACAAAACTCCAATTAGTAGAGCCAGAGATATGACATTTTAAACATTTAAGTGAAAATAGTGCCTAAAAGCACAACTGTAGTTGTCTGATCGCGCCTGACCAGGACAAGTCACAAGTTCAGGTGACAGCGATGGAGCCAGTTAGGCCTGCTGAACAAAATAATTTAAATCCTGGTTGTGGAGTGTTACAAGAAACTGAGTCAGGATGTGTCACGCAGCGCTGGTTCAGATGAGCTGCAAGTGGCACTGTGAGGTCCTTAGTCTAGGATGGGTGGCAACGTGGCCTTTCCTATAGAGCCGTCTACAAGGCATGTGATGCGAGGTCCTGGGTCATAGTTGAGGATGCCTTCGATGAAGGCTTGCAATGCGAGGTCTTGCATCAGGTATGTGTTGCACCGTGGTGGTTTCAAGGAGCTGTGAACTGCGATACAAGGTACTACATCAAGAATGCATTGTACAGCGGTGGTTCTGATGAGGAGCTGCAAGGAGATGTGTCACGCTGCCTATGTTCTGCCCAAAAGACCACAGCTGGGCAGGAAGATCACATTCAGATCTACTTCCAAGGGTCTAGGACTGGGGTTGGATGGGGGGGGGGGCAAGACTCAGCACAGACAGAGGGCAGGTGCTGGGTTCAAAGTGGCTGGAGCCTTTTCTGTTCGTGAGACTCTGGTCACGAGGCCAGCCAGCTTGGATTCACTCTGGTGGGCCTGGGTTCAAGATGTAAGCCTATTCCTTTTCACTCAGGCATCAAGACAGCGGAGTAGCAAGACAGTAGACTAGTAGTCCTTCTTGCAGCAGAGTAGCACAGCAGTCCTTCTGAGTCTTCCACTGGTCCAGAAGTGTACTGAAGAGTTGTCTGAGGGGCCAATATTCATACTTGGTGCCAGCTTTAAAGTAGGAGAAGGATGTGAAGGTTTCCACCCCCAGAGATGTTTGGACTTTCCTGTCTCCCTGGGGCGAAATAGACTGGTGTGAAACCCTTTGTGAGTGTGTTGAGGCAGAGCCTTTCGTGATGTGCAAGTGAGGGGAGTAATGGTTCTTTCCCCTCATCAAGTTAGAGACAGCCCATCCTGCCAATTCCTAGTCCCCTTTTGTCTCCTTCTCCGGTAGCAATACACAAATCCCAACTACCAGCTACACCGAGTCATGTAACTCAGAATACAGGCTGCAAGAACCAAATGGTCTGGACAAGAAAATGGCTTCTTATTATAAGTGCCATTTTCAGAATTGTGACTTAAAATCAGAATTTACCATTGAAGAGGGTTTTAAATTACCATTCGTTAGATACCAAACTTGACATTCCTACCTGCTGCTCTCAGTTGAAAGCTTGCACGTATTAAGTGTAATAAGGTTACCCAATGTTATCCTATGGGAGAGGTGTGATTTGAAGTAGGGAAAAACGAATTTAGGAATTTTTTCACTACCAGGAAATGTAAAAGTTTGAAAGGGCTACTTAAGTGGGGGGCACACTTAGTGCTACAGGTCTACTAGTAGTATTTAATTTACAGGCCCTGTGTATCTGCAGAACAGCTTTACTAGAGACATATAAGCAAATTCAGTGTGCCAATTGAGTGCACGCCAATGGTACCATGTTTTAGGCAGTGAGCACACGCACTTGAGCACTGGTTAGCAGTGGTAAAGTGTAAAGAGTGAGGCAAAAAGTTTGGGGTGAGACCACCCTAAGGCTGACGGGTCTAACAAGTGATCTGCAGCACAATCAAAGGACCAAAAGTGCAAGTTCATAGTCAGGTGTCTAGTATTGACAAATCATAATCTTCAATTGTGTCTTTCCAAAATCGGGTAACATTGGCATAAAGAGACTTTGTGGAATGGAGAAGGTGGTGGGAAAATACTAGGCCTGAGCGATAAGTTCCGTTCCGCTCACGGAATTTGCAGAATTTGGGTAATTTCGGGTTCCGCGGAGAACCCTAGATTGGCAAAAATTCAGGCGATCCTCGGCTTTGCGGAATTTTTTGTTTGCTTGCGTTTTCAAAATGCCTGTTTGTGACATATTTCCCACCGAGAAAACGCATTGCGAACGGGCGGAACAAGCAATTCTGCATGTTGGCGGAAATCTGCGTGCTCGCAGAGATTTGTTACCATTTCGCGGAGCTTTGCGTAGCGCGTCTACACAAATTCCACCCACCCATAGACAATACAGCCACAAAGCAAAAATCTTCAGTGAGGAATTAACTCCCCAAACAATGGTACTTCTACTGGCCTGAGAGTAATGTAATGTTTTCAATGGCGTAGTACTTTCATTAGACCGGCAAGTACAAGTCAGGATTCAGACGGCAAGATCCTGTAATCACTGTTGTCTGCAGGCAGCAGTTCCTGTAGTTGCTGAGGCAGCTGTTTTTCCACCCATGCCTTTGCAGATGCAAAGCTATTTCACACATATAGTCCTTTGTATCCAATACCAGTGGTCACCCAAGTGACTAATCAAGGCACCACCTAACAGTGTCTTCGGAATATAAAAGTGAGATTTGTCTATTAGGCAAAGTCACATACCTTAAATATAGGGTACAGTAAAAGAAGTGATAGGAAAAGGAAGGATTCCACAACAAAACTGAATATCCATCGAGGCAAATCACTATTACATAGCGACCGGCGTCCTACAGCCTCGGGGTCTAATGCCTCGACAAAGCTGTCTCATGGAAATGATAACCAATAAAATCACCTCAACATCAAGGCATAATACAAGACTATTCTTCCTGAGCACTAATAGCAAGCCAACCTAAGTTCACAGAAATATGAAAAGCTGCATTGACCTGGCTGGGGCTCTGGACCTTTGGAGCACATAATGACATCATATATGAGAAAAAGTTCATGTAACTAACTCATCTGGGACATCTTTAGGATAACAGGAATACTTTCTTTTATAGCACCAATAAATTTAAGCTCTCTCCCTGTAATGTTTCTAAAGCAGGCAGTTCCCAGAAAACAGTATCACATATATCACCAAGAAACAGTGAAAGAGTGTCAACCGAGGAATACCAGTTCTATAACATGTCAGTAGCCTCGACACAGAAAGAGGGCAAAGTATGATGCCGCCATACTGTCATTGAGTTTCCTTCATGATATTCAGAAGTGAACATCTTTGTTGCAAATCTTAGAGTCACAGATATTAGAGTCACAATATGGGACATTTTCTCATTAAATATTTTACGTTTTCTACAAACTGTAGAAAAAGTAGTTTGCAGCAGTTTTACCAAATACGTTTCCTTAGGGGTTATTTCATGCAACCCCATGCCACTACAGCGAAGTTCCCACAAAAAGCTATGTAATGGGTCCCAAGAGCCCTTCCATAAAAACACGTTAACTGTGTGAGCATTGATTTTCTGCCAATAGAAAGAGCACTACGATTTGGGCTTGTGATAACATTAGCTTGTGTTTACACTGTCCTCCATCTTACCTCAACATCAAAATATATCACACGTTGACTGTTGTTGTTTCTGTTTTTAAATGAAATTTGTCTAGTTTTCCCTTGAGTAAGTAGAACATGTTCTCAGAGGAATTTCCACGTTGTACTGACTCAAGGACGGTTCTTATTTTCCCAGGCTATATTAATGCATCAGCTTATCTGCACAGCTAAGACTGTGAGAATTGGTGAATCTCAAAGAACCACTATGCTGAGAGAATCCTCGAATGTATTTTGTAGTACAATTTTTCCTCTAAAATGTTTCCTAGTGGTCCAAAACTCTGAGACTTAAGTATTTCCACAGAATGTAGGAATCTCTTTGTTTAAAGTGCTATAGAAGAGTGTGGATTTTGGTAGCAAGAGAGACCCCTATTGCCTATCCTAGAAGGTGAATCTTTATCAGATTTTATTTAGAACTGTACTGAGTTCTTTTAACTTATGATTTTTATGCTTTTCTTCTAAATTTGCTCCTGGCATACGCGGCGACCCAGGCTGCGGCGGTGTGTTGTTGTGGCCTAATGTAAACATTGTATGTGAGTGCTGATCCTAAGAGCACGCATTGAAACATTTTAAAATTGTTATTGCTGATTTTACGAGCACGTCCTGAAACCTTTTAAAAATTGTATTTTCTCACTGCTTGCACCTACCTGCACTTTCCTGCCCTCGTGACCCCGTTCCGCCCCGGCTTCTGTGCCGTTTGTGCGGAGGGTCAGCTCGAGGAGCGGTACTTCTTGCCTCGTGGCACCACTTCCGCCCTGCACGAACCTTTGCAGGTTAGCGTTCTAGTGCTGCCGAGCCTGCAGCCTATTTAGACCGCCCTTTCACCTCCCTGCCTCATAGACATACGCGGCGACCCAGGCTGCGGCGGTGTGTTGTTGTGGCCTAATGTAAACATTGTATGTGAGTGCTGATCCTAAGAGCACGCATTGAAACATTTTAAAATTGTTATTGCTGATTTTACGAGCACGTCCTGAAACCTTTTAAAAATTGTATTTTCTCACTGCTTGCACCTACCTGCACTTTCCTGCCCTCGTGACCCCGTTCCGCCCCGGCTTCTGTGCCGTTTGTGCGGAGGGTCAGCTCGAGGAGCGGTACTTCTTGCCTCGTGGCACCACTTCCGCCCTGCACGAACCTTTGCAGGTTAGCGTTCTAGTGCTGCCGAGCCTGCAGCCTATTTAGACCGCCCTTTCACCTCCCTGCCTCATAGACATACGCGGCGACCCAGGCTGCGGCGGTGTGTTGTTGTGGCCTAATGTAAACATTGTATGTGAGTGCTGATCCTAAGAGCACGCATTGAAACATTTTAAAATTGTTATTGCTGATTTTACGAGCACGTCCTGAAACCTTTTAAAAATTGTATTTTCTCACTGCTTGCACCTACCTGCACTTTCCTGCCCTCGTGACCCCGTTCCGCCCCGGCTTCTGTGCCGTTTGTGCGGAGGGTCAGCTCGAGGAGCGGTACTTCTTGCCTCGTGGCACCACTTCCGCCCTGCACGAACCTTTGCAGGTTAGAGTTCTAGTACTCCCTCACCCCTCTACTTAATGGCAGTATGGAGGCAGCGCAGCGGACGAGCGCAGCGGGAGCGCCGACTTCGCGCCGAAGTCGCGCACAAGTCAAGCCCGTCTGCGCCCGTCCGCAGCCGACCTGGCCCAGGGCCCAGTCGTAATGCCCATTCTTATTCTTACTCCTTTTCTGACCTTCTGAGTCTTAACACATCAGGACCTATCCCTACCCGCGCCGTCAACGCGGCCCAGACATGTGGCATTCTTATTCCTTCTGCCTTTTCGGCACTGGCCCCTCCCCACGATTCGCCCCCCACTGTCCCACAAATTTCCATCTCTCTGTCAATCTTTTATCTCAACACCCGTTCCCTTATTCGCCATCAGCTTGAGGTGTTTCAACTATTGATTCATAGTTCTATCGATATTCTCCTCTTGACAGAGACCTGGATCACTGAAGACTCCGCCCCTGATATTCTCGCTGCTATCCCTCCGGGATACTATATTATGCACAGCAACCGGCCTGCTGGGAGGATTGGGGGCGGTGTGGCGGCTATTATCCGCTCTGAACACGTTTTCGCTGAGATCTCGGTAAACTCCATCCCGAAAACTGAACTATTGACACTAAAATTCTCCTCCCCTAAATCTTCCTTTGTTTGTGTCCTTGTATACCGACCCCCGGACTCTATGCCTCTCTTCCCCCAACTCTTCAGCGACGCAATCGCTCATTTAGCAATTAACCACGCTAATATCGTGGTAATTGGAGATTTTAATTATTGGCCAGCCGATGCCCATGAAAATCATTCGTCGGTGGAATTCACAGACCTTCTCACAGGCATGAATCTTACCCAACACATTCACACCCCCACCCATCTGAAAGGTCATACTCTTGATCAAGTTTGGACCTCTAACCTCGACATGTCATCTCCTTCGGTTTTTCCTTGTTCCTGGTCTGATCACTATTTCATTTCTTTCCACTTACACTTGCACACCCTCTGTCCCCCTTCCCGTCCTTCCAACATCATGGCTCGTAACTGGAAAAGGGCCAACTTGCCTGACTTTCTTGACTCACTGATCTCTACCGCACCCCTGTCGTCGACCTCATTAGAGCATCAAGCTGACAATCTTGATGAATGGCTGCAACAGGCTAGTGATGAAGTTGCCCCTCTAAAGAAAATTACAACTAAGCGCCCCCATGACGCCCAACGTTGGTTCACGGACCAACTTAAAGCAGAAAAACTTGCACTGCGACAATCTGAACGCCGCTGGCGTCGCCATTACGATCCTCTGCTTAAACTAGCCTACATCGAGGCCCTGAAATCCTACAAACGATTAATCTTGGAGGCCAAGACAGCATACTTTTCTCAAAAAATTTTGAACTCCAACAATAAAACTAAGGATATTTTTTCAATTGTAAATGAGCTCTCCATGCCAGATAGAGTCACTCTCCAACCGCAGCCGACTCAAACCCTCTGCGATTCACTCAATTCTTATTTTACAGATAAAATAATCACAATAAAAAATAATATTCCATCTCCGGCCTCCCTCACTTCTCCTTTTCTCCCCCCCACAAATACTAATATCCTGACAGAGTTCCCTCCTATATCCTTAGAAGAGTTCACAAATCTTCTTCATAAAGTCAGCTCGGGCTCCCCCAACGACTGCTGCCCCCCGCAGGTCTTAAAAGAAGCCTTCCTTGCTTGCCCAGTCCCCCTTTGGCACTACTCAACAACTCCCTTGCCACCGGGAAGGTTCCATCTTCTTTCAAGCAAGCTGCAGTTTTACCGATACTAAAGAAATCTACCGCAGACCCCTCAATACTCAGCAATTACAGACCCATCTCTCTCCTACCTTACTTAGGAAAGATCCTGGAGACCTTTGTTACCCGCTGTTTGAGCTCTTTTATAGAGCAATCTACCTTCTTAGACCCCCAACAAGCAGGATTTAGACCCCTCCACTCCACCGAGGCGGTCATTGTAGCTGTCATGGACACCCTCAGGAAAGGTGCGGATAAAAACACCCCTCAAGCCCTTGTCCTATTAGACCTCTCGGCAGCTTTCGACACGGTCGATCACACTCTTTTGATCGACCGTGTCCACAACGCTGGCATTCAGGGAGTGGCCCTTGACTGGCTCAGATCTTTTCTCCATCAACGCTCTCAGTCTGTCCACCTATCCTCCTTCTCCGCTTCTTACACTTCCCTTCCTTGCGGAGTTCCCCAGGGCTCAGCACTTTCCCCTCTCCTTTTAATTTGTACCTCCAACCTTTATTAGCTTCCCTCCGTAACTCCCCGGTCACAATATTTAATTATGCTGATGATCTTCAGCTAATTTTCCCCATAGATTCCCTCCCTTCTTCCCGCACGAATTTTCAGACCACTATGATGACCATCGCGGAGTGGATGCACCACAGCTACTTAAAGCTGAACCCCACAAAAACTGAGCTCGTCCTGGTAGGAGGCCCCAACCATCCCTGGAACTCCACGTTCTGGCCAACTCCCTTGGGGCTAGCACCCTCTCCTGTGAGCACTGTCAAAAGCCTGGGGGTGATTATTTCTGAGGACCTGTCAATGCGACCCCAGATCAACGCGGTCACATCTGCCTGCTTCTTCCACCTCAGGCGGATCCGCAAGATCAGCAGGTATTTCAGTAAAGAAGCCCTGACCCAAGTTGTCATTGCGCTCATCACCTCCAGGCTCGATTACGCCAATAGTCTTTATGCTGGGATTCCTGCTTGTCACCTTCAACGGCTGCAGCTGGTGCAGAATCAGGCCGCCCGCCTGATTTTCCACCAGCCTAAGCACCAACATGTCACTCCCCTCCTTCGTAGCCTTCACTGGCTCCCGGTATCCAAACGCTGCACCTTCAAATTGGCATGCACCACCTTTAAAGCCCTATCTGATGAAGCGCCCGCTTTCATTTCTTCGGTCTTGACCCGTCACATCCCTACGAGAGCCCTTCGCTCAGCCTCATCAAACCTCCTCGTGGTTCCTAGATTTAAAAGGAAAAAGCACGGTGGTCTGAGCTTTTCCGTCCTGGCCCCCTCCACTTGGAATTCCCTTCCCCTACCCCTTCGTCTCTGTCCAAAGCTTGACTGCTTCCGCAGACTCTTAAAAACCCTGCTCTTCCAAGCTGCATTTGACTAATCCTCCGGCTTCCGGTCCACGCCATTTGTCTACCAGCGCCAAGAAACCAATGGTGATAGAGCGCGTTACAAATGTTTTTAATAATAATAATAATAATAATAATAATAATAATAATAATAATAATACTAATAATAATAATGGCATCTTTTCTGTATTTTGCCAATTAATACTTATATAGAGCATTGAATCGAGAAACTTTGTCATTTTTGTGAGCATGTTTACCTAAGTAAAAGAGACGGTTCCAGTTGGGGAGCACCAAAATCTATATTGGGACTACACTGCTCCCGGTCCTAGATGCTGGCTCATCCAATGAGTTAGAATTTGATACGGATTTCTGCGCCGATAACTGGGAATTATTGTATTGTGCGGTTGACTTTCTGTGTTTCAGACCATTTCTCTTCTGGCACTTCTGGGTTCAAATGACAGGATACACCGGAGTATTTTGATGGTCACTACATGAGACCACAACCTCAATATCTATTGGTGTCCATTCCCAACTCTGTCTGCCATGTCCTGAGGAAAGCACCTTTGAGAGATTCAAATGGAATAGCAGTGTTTCCTCCAACAGGTGAAGCAAATATTTTAGTGACTCCTCTATTCATGCTTGAACTGAGGAGAAGTTGGCCTAGCATGGATTTTTAAAGTGAACAGATGGCCTTAGTTTAGTAGGAGCAGTTCCTCATGTCCCACTTGTCTTTTTTCAACAGAATGATGCCACCTGACGTCTTTGAGACCTGTCTTGTTGTTTTGCAATCTCACAATGCATACATCCTACTGGTGCAGTTGACTGGTCCATAGTCAGCAGATATTCTTCAGACCCCTTTTTTTCTCAAGTGTGAACTAAGGAACAGTGGCCCAAGCATGGGAATTTGCATACAAATAACTAATCTACCAAACAAACCCACAACAGTGAGACATCTTTAGCAACTCCACAATACAATTCCACTCATCTCGATGGGATGAGATAAATTAAAAACACAAGGACATGATGGACGGAGCGCTGAACCTTTTCAGACCCTCACCCCCCGGTCACAGATATGCTGTTAATCAATCATCATTCTCTAGCTTACTTCGCCACCCCAGTTCAGACCCAGCCATTCCAAATCAGTCTTGAACCTGTTCCTCATGGGAACAGTCCAGCCCAAACTGCCGAGCCAGGTCTTTCCTGGACTGGAAACAAGCATCCTGGGACCAGTTTTGGGGTAACACCCCACATCAGCCAGGCTAGCTTGAATACAGTGGCAAAGCGAGCAAGGGACCGATGTCTGGGCATTCCCTGCCAACTAAGGGCAAACAAACAAACACAAGGAGATGATGGACGGAGCGCTAAATCTTTCCAAACACTTACCACAAGTCACAATGTCAAGACTGATTTGTATAAGTCTGGGTCTGAACTGGGGTGGCCAAGTAAGCTAAAGAACGATGATGGATTAAACTCAGATCTGTGACTGGGGGTGAGTGTCTGACCACATATTATGATGCAACTGCTCTGTAATTAGTCATAAACATACCATTTTCTATTGCAGCTTGTGCCACAGCCTGGAAAAGGGCAGCAGCACAAGCCGCAATAGAAAAGAGCATGTTTGCACACCAAAATGCACAGGTGCTCCCCAGACCTCATAGCGGAGGCCCACAGGGTACTGGGCCCTGCTAGGGGCCCCCAAAGTACCTTTCCGACAGTCTTTCCATGGCAGTAATCCAAACTGCGATGCCTGTGCAGGCACTGGCCCTATTGTAGGGACTACGTACTGACCAATGGTCCGACGCGCTCCTTGAATCCTTCGGAAGCATTGATCAGTCCCTCCTACCAATGCGGCCCGACCGACCGCATCGTAATGCGGCAGTAGGACCGCTATTCAGGATGTCAATGGGACTGCCACCTTCAGCCTGTCAGTGGTGGTGCCACTGACATCCTAGCGAGGCCCTAAACCAGATTTACTGGCCCATAATATTGTTTAGGGTATTGTCAATAATGAACAGTGTGGTATTTCCTCGGGGCAAAAATATAGTCCTATTCTGAGTTAAGGAGGCTGCCATGATGGCTAACCTGTGGTATCAGAGTTTGCTCGCTCAACTATCACACGGTTTTCTATTTCTGACCTTTTTCTCCTGTGCAAATTTCACATGGTTTTTCCTGGTGAAATAGGCACAGATAAAAATCTTGAAATTTGGGCATCTTGCAATCCCAAATATGATGCAAACCTGGTCGCAAGCTGATCAAATTACTGGACCAATTACAATGTGGGCCATAGTCAATGAACAGATAGAACTGGAGTGATTTCAGTTTTTTTCAGAACTTGATGCCTGACATGTGAAACATAAGAGACCAGAGAATCATGCCTATAGTAAGGTGTGCATTTGAAAGCTTCATGTACATGAACGGTGCCAAGACAAAGGCCCTGATGACTAGAGATATGGAGCCCAATACATCATTTGCCTGGCCTATAAACCCTAAGTATACAACAAAAGTGAAGGATGGAATGCTTGAATTAAACTCAACCACTGGTAATTACTTGAGGCAGCATCCTAGTCAATCATTCTTTTGCACACCATGCCAAAAATAAACCTGGGCACACTACGCCCATTCTCATCAAAAGTAAGGAACTGGCATTGAGTGAAATGGCGGCATCCTAGATCACCCCATCCAGTATAGCTCCTGGCTTTGAGATTAATTCACTTTGCAAGATCCTATCTGCTATTTAAGGCATGGTTACCTGCCGACCAGAACAGGGTGTGCTCAAAGACCAGAACCTATTCCTTGAGGTTAGGGTCCCAGGTTCCTCGAACTGATGAGCTTTCCAGGGAAGCTCAGGTGATGCCAGCGCAACATCAATTAAAGTATCACAGATACTACTCACCTACTGGGGTAGGTGCCAGCATAGTGCCTCATAACCATCTTTCTATGCTGAGGTGCTGCCAGACGCTCAAAGCACCAGTGAGCCACCTCCATGTACATTGTTCAATGTGCAGTTGCCTGGAGCGGCTCTCCCTGCCCAACAAGAGACTGACTAGGCTACTATCAGAACTATCACCAGACCTTGAGCTCAGCCCTCAGATAGAACAGCTTACAGGAGGTGTCCGCTTTCCTTTTGATTACGGCGGCCATCATTGATATGGACGACTGCCCCTTTTGGACACCAGGCTGAGCTTTGGGTGCCACCATCTTTGTAGCAACTGCTCTCTTCAAAAAGAAAATGTCAACTGACAAATAATGCGGCACAATCGGGGAGGGCATAGACAAAGCTGCAACTTATTATTGAGTGAGACACCGGTCCTGCTCAGAGGCAATTGTTCCACCATTCAATGGTGCATGATTCCACTCCTGCTTCAGAATACCACAAATCCCAATGCTCGATGCCTCCCAGTTAACTCAGACAAGTCTGCAGTTATTTACTATTGCAATGTAAATACCCTGAGGCGAGAAGCAGTTTGCTGATTAAAGACACTAACATACTCCTGATGCACAATCCAACTCACTGCTCTGCCCTTTATGTTTTTTTACACACAGGCTGCTGCAAGACAATGCAAATTGCTTTTGATTACAAGGCACTCCATGATGCCAGCTTTTAATGTGATGTGTTTGACAGACAGTATATGCCACTGGTGCCCACCTGTCTCCAGCCTTGCTAGCACTCCCAGACACTGCACCCTTCTGCTCCTAAGTGTTTCTTCTTCCTCAGCATACACTGATGACCGGGACAAAGGCATTGAGACAACTGTTATTCTTTGTGGCACTCACAAGTAAAAAAGACAAAAAGAAGCTGCAAACACCAGTTGAGCAAGAAATTAGTCCAATAACACTAGATACCCTAATGTAAGAGCTGAAAGTAAAAACATTTGAAATTAGAGAAAGACACAACATTGTATGGCTGTATGGCTTGCCGGAAACTGTAGAGGAAGAGAACTTACTAATTTTTTTTACCACAATTCCTATTACAATTACTTGGAGTGGACTTACCTGATGTTATTAAACTCCATGGAGCTCATAGGATGTGGCACAGGCAACAAACAAGCATGACTAGCCCGAGTCCAGTACTAATGTGCTTATTATGCATTCAACTTGCCAGCCTAGTTTTACATACCACCAGACGGGAAACGGCCACTACAACCCGGCCGTTTCCATGAAAATCTTTACCACGCATGCTTTACAACACATGCGTGGTTACAACGACAGCCTTTACCATGCATACCTTTACTACGAGATACGTAGTAAAGGCATGTGTGGTAAATGAAAAAAAAAGGGGGGTTTGGAGGGTCTCCCCCCAAAAAATAAAAAATAAAGCGTGGGATTAAAAAGGGGGGTTTGGGGGGTCTCCCCCCCCAAAAAAACGAACCTGAAGTGCTGAAGCTGAAGCAATCAGCGTCGTTAGAGAGGAAGCTGAAATAAACTTCCGCTTCCTCTTTATGACGTACGACCGACGTAACCAACGAAGATGAAGAGACGAGTTAAAAAAGTAAGGGGAATTTTTGTTTAAAAAAAAAAAGATTAAGGGTTTAGGGCAGGGGTAATTATAAGGAGTGGGGGCCGGGGGTCATGTAAGGGGAGAGGTATAACCTTTAACACGAGTATGCCCTCACCATGCATAAATTTACAACGAAAATCGTTGTAATTCTATGCGTGGTAAAGGAATATTCGTGGTAAAGGTGATGCGTAGAAAACTAATTCCGTTGTAACGCCTGCGTGGTAAAGGCATGCGTTGCAACGGAATTCGTTGTAACGACATACAACCCCACCAGACAACATGGACCATTTGATTATAAAGGGGAAAAGGTCTCCTTAGCTGCAGACTTCTCGAATGACACCCATCTACTCTGCAAGGAGTTCCTCTATCTATGATCTATCCTCAAACAAATGGGCCTCCAATTAAATCTCCTGCAGTGATGTTATTTGTGATTGAAGGTAGGAACATGATCAGCTCGACACAGAATTGCTCTTGGAATCCTTTGAAGGTTCCCATACAGACACTGCACTCCCACAGCAAGACTCTGACACTCCTCTTGGAGAACCTAACAAACCTGCCCTTACAGTCACTGACCCACTAATCAAAACCAGTCTCATGTAGATATCCCCTGTGAGACAAAGCAAGAAGTCTTCAAAGACAGGGATAAATCCAGGTCCACCCTCCAACCTTAGTTGATCCAGTGGAAACTCATAACAAGACTCTACTTCAGTTATTAACTATGCCAAGACTTTACAGTATCTCTGCTACAGGCCCCTCTCCTTTTGAACCAACAGAGGAAGAAACCCCAGCGATGATATTGGATGTTGATGACCCTTATAAAGTTCTGGTTTAAATGTGTTCTACAGCAGTCTCTTGCTTTCTTCACTGATTCACTGCATTCACACTCATT
Source organism: Lissotriton helveticus (assembly GCF_964261635.1). Taxonomy (NCBI): domain Eukaryota; kingdom Metazoa; phylum Chordata; class Amphibia; order Caudata; family Salamandridae; genus Lissotriton; species Lissotriton helveticus. Next base: position 787,062,075 of record NC_136068.1, read on the forward strand.
ATCAAGTGGTTACTTTAGCCATTGTTGTAAGAGCACACTCCCTATATGCCACCTTCTTTGACTCATTGCTCCACTAAGGACATTATAATACGTATTCTGCCACTCTCCTTCTTTAGTTGTCGTACACCTTGTTGAGAATTGAAAATGCACAGAACGAAACCTCTTTCTATTTGGCCCCTTAATGTCAACAGTCCTACCAGTTACATTAAGATGAATGTTACATTGAGGACAAAGGTTTTGACGGACTTTTGTTTGAAAAAACAGATCTGTAATACTCCAGGAAACTCACCTCTCCGAGATGGTATCCGAAAAGCTACGTGAGAAGGTCTGTATTAGGGGCCTCAACCCATGACATTACAGAGAACATGCCAAACTACCCCAGTTGCAAAATGGGAAATATGGAGTGGCTGTACTTTTTCGCAAAACCTTGCTGCACAGGATTCCCAATCCTCGTGCAACTCTGAAGACCGCTGCACTTTTGTAAAATTGAATATCCAATGGCGCATTTATGTTTTGGCTAGATTTACACTCTTAATGCTGAAAACAGAGAGTTCTTTACCTGCCTCATCAGAGTAATGATAAGGGCGGTCAATTCAACCATACCAACCAGATCTGCAGAATAACAATGAAGGAGTCGACATCATGACTTAATATTTGATCACTTACTGGTAGATTCTTGGCAACCATGCATCCCATTAATCTAGAGTACACTTTTCTCTTCTGTCCATATGGGACAGAATCAAGAAGTCGTTCATTTTGCATGGATTGTAAGGTGTGTCTGACCAAGCCCTGATAACACCTAAAATAGGCTTCCAGCAGCAAACCTCCAAAAAGCAAGACATAGAGAATGAGCACAAGCAGGTTCAAGATGACTGAAGGGAATAACAATTTGCTAGGATATTTTCATGACTAGATGGCTCTCATTTAACATTCTGTGACCTCACTGTACACACTATGGGAAGCTGGAAAACCCTATTTGAGAGATATGCTTATACGTGGTTCTGCAGTAGTATGATAGGTGGCACAGAATGATAATCAATCCCAAAAGAAAGATATTGCTACTCTCACTCAGAAATACAGTGCCATGCAAATAAGTGCACTTCTTACATCCCTTACATTGAAACAGTATGAGTTAAAAACCTTACTTATAGGCCAGGCAAAAAAAGCCCTCTAGTGCCTTAAAAACCTCCATTATGAACATGGTGAAAAGGCTGGCAGGCTCTTAGCACTTTAGCTAAAGCAGAGGGCTCCAAAGTCCACAATTCCATCCATGTATGGCCTATATGACACCATGCTCACCAATCCCACAAACATTACTAGTCCCTTTGCCTCTTGTATGAAGGCATATATCGCACCGCACCACGCCTCATGCAGGAGATAGAACAACAATTGTTTGAGGATGTACAAAGTCCCAGACTAACACAAAAATATAGAGCGAATCAAGGTAAGAAAATCTCAGATGAAGAAATGGCAGAAGCCGTATAACGACTACACACCAAGAAAAAAACAGTGGTGACGGAGTACCAACCGTGTTTACAAATCACAGCACCTGGTTTAGGTCCTCTCCTGGGGTAATTATTCAGAACTATCATGCAGGACAGAGCTCTGCAGGACCTGGATAACTACACCAGTGAGATAATGAGACAATTGAATGACGGGGTGAGTTACAAACGACTGGATGGGGATCCATCTAGAGAACTAAAAGCGGAAATCCTGAGAGTGACCCAGGACGGCCTGCAACAAGGTTTCTTGTCCGAGCATGAATTTCAGTACCTGAATCAAAAGAACCCACGCCTTCCCACCATCTACACACTACCGAAGGTACACAAGGATCTACACCAACCTCCTGGCCGACCAATAGTATCTGGTTGCGGCTCTCTTTTGGAACCACTGTGTAGGTATATTGATTTCTTTCTGAAGCCCCTAGCAGAAGCAACTACAACTTACCTGCGAGATACCACACACGTCATTAATCTGATTGACGGACGTCCATATAACTCACATGAGGAACTCTTGGTAACCTGTGACATCGTGTCACTGTATACTAGCATACCCCAGGATGAGGCCCTGCAAGCTATGACTATTGCACTTGACAAACGGGAGGCACCAACTCGAGTGCCAACATCTTTTATCATCTTGCTACTAAAAATTGCAATGATGAGGAATTTCTTCATCTTTCGCAATTCTTTTTACCTTCAGACCAAGGGCGTGGCGATGGGGGCGGCATTTGCTCCTGATCTGGCCATTATCTTCATGTCTATGTATGAAGATGTGTTCATACTCAATGATGCCAACCCCTTCAGACCTAAAATAAACATGTGGATGAGATACATAGATGATATCATTTGTATCTGGACTGGGAATGAAGAGGATATCGAAACTTTTTTCATTTGGCTAAATGGACGTACTTCTAACATACAGTTCACTATTCAATATGATAAGAAATCTATAGACTTTCTGGATTTAACTATCTTTGTGGAGAATGAGATCCTGCAAACTACCCTTTTCAGGAAACCTGCGGAGAGGAACTCCCTGCTTCTATACTCGAGCCATCACCCACGGGGACTCCGTGACAATTTGCCCTTCGGGCAATTTTTACGGATTCGCCGTAATTGCAACAAAAAAGACGACTATAATGAGCAAGCAACCATCCTGATGGAACGGCTACTTGAACACGGGTACCCGAGGCGTTTGGTCAGAAAAGCCAAAAAGAGAGCATGGCATAACCCAAGGGAAATTCTACTGCAGCCGGGACCCCAACGGAACAACGATGATCAACGCATTATTTGTGTGACCACCTTCTCCACAAAAAGTAATGCGATAAAGAAAACTATAAATAAGTACTGGCATTTGATCACTGAGGACCTCAACTGTAGCCAGCCACCGCTTCACGCTTTCAAAAAAGCGAAGAATATTCGAGACCACGTGGTGTGCTCTTTTTTGAATACCGCAAAGGAACAATCCCTAACATCAATGTGGAGTCTACCTCCCATTGTGGGTCACTACCGTTGTGGCTCTTGTAAAGCCTGCCCAGCCACAATCCAGACCAAAGTCTTTGCCCATGGACAACATCAAGTGACTTTAAAGTCACATACCAATTGTAACTCATCCAATGTAGTTTATTGCATAGTTTGCCCCTGTAATTTAATATACATTGGTCAGACTCAGCAACGAGCAAAAGTGCGTTTCTTGCAACACTGCAGCCGTGTAAGGTGTAAGGTTGAGGGAGCCCCTTTGGTAGACCATTGCAAAAACCTTGCTCACCCCCCGGAAAGTCTCAAGTGGACCATCCTGGAACAAGTGAGACTGGGTCCCAGGGGTGGTAGTCTAGAACCAATCCTCAACATTAGAGAGATAAAATGGATCAGGTTTTTTGATTCAGTACGCATGGGCTTGAATGAATCAGAAAGCAGTTTTTCTCAGATGGCCACTCTATAAATCAATTGTGCGTCTTAACCACCATGAGGTAGGTTCACGCCTAATACTGAGAATCATATCCCATTTGGTCAATCTCTATTGGACATATCAATGTGTTAAGAAACTGTGCCTTAGACCACCTTGCACGGTAGGTCCGCACACAAAAAATGTCTTGAACCACAATGTACGCTTCTGCCCGTGTATTACATGTGTAAAGCCTGTTTTGGTAACAAGCTGTTTTGATTAATGTATAGTGAACTGCCCCAATACAGGAACTGGGTGTAGTCCCCTGTTTTGAAATGCGTTTACCATTTTTCATGATCTGTGCGAATATTGTGATTACTACAGTTTCAGTGCTCCAATATGCGCCTTGACTACCGTGTTAATGGCAGGTCCGCGCATTATCTATGTAAACCACTTTGTTTTAGAAAAGTCGTCAAATAGAAATTTTGCCACCGTATTAGCTAATCGCCCCATCAGCAATATCATTAACACAAGCCTTCTTTTAACTTTCTTGTTCCTCGGATGTGCTCCATGTAATTTAATGGACGCTCGTCCTGACGCCTGCTGGCGTCCTATGTTACCCTGGTAACACCAGTCCCGCTTCGTGCGAGGTTACAAATTGGCCTCTGTTTCCAAGGCAGCACTTCCTGATTTTTCCGGGACTGGGCTAGACGCTGCCTCGCACGCGCGCTTACATGAAATTACTTCGGGTGAGTTTAGAATTGAGAGGCGTCTGTTTTAAATCGAGCAGCGCTTTTTGACTGTTTTTCCTCTCTTGTGGCAAAGTCGTTAGTTAACGCGTTCACTAAATCTGGTCTATATCAATCTACAGATTAAGTGTTGGAGTATGGACCTATTTCACGATTAAAAACCCTCCTACCACAATGACAGCGCATTGAAGGATTCCATACTAAAGCAGAGGTATGATATCGGGCTAAATGTCTTTTAATGTACAAAACAAACGTTATGTCTGGCGCTCATATCCACTGATTGGCGCCTTCACTATTTGGTCCTTAGATACTGCATCTCTACACGGATTACGTTTTATCAGCACATTGTGACTGTGCTTTGACCGTGACAGACGCCGGCTCGCTTGTTTCCTTATACTATTTCATCCCGGGTGAGTTGAAATTAAGTGGCATCGTTGTTGGACTCCTGTGGTCAAGTAAATAGAATAATAAAAAGAACCCGTTTTTCCTGACCTGTTATGACGCTAATACTTACCCGGCCCCCTATAAACCCACAGATTCATTGATGAACTTTGACGCTGTATGGACCTAATTACAAACTGCTACAATGACACCCTTTCCTTGATCCTACACAGCACCACTGCAGAGGTAGGATTATTGGCTAAGTGTTTCCATACTTATAAGACAAACGTGTTTGGCGAACACATTTATTGATTGGCCCCTTTACCAATTGGTCCCTAGGTACAGCTAATTCTACTATTCCGCTAGGCTACGGCCAGAACTGTGTGTTATCAGGCCATTATCTGACTCCTGAGCAGGTAACATGGTTTACATACCTCCTTGTCAGTCACTACGTTTTGAAATTTCTGTATTTATTTATTATTTTTTCTGTTTTGACTTATCTTTTAGGGACTCCGTTTGGAGACCTTTTTTAAAGTCATTTCTTATTGTTTTACCTTTAGGAACAGCCCCTCCTTCCTCCCCTTCCCTCACGTCCTGACGAAGACCCGCGTAGTAAGGATATACTGTCCTACATCCTATGGGTCGAAACGTAGACTTTCTCTACTAACTTGAACTCCTACAGAACAGTTTAATGTACATAGCTAAATAGGAGATTCTGTACAAAAAATATGATGTTGATGTTCACACACTGTTGTTGACCCCACGTCCGGGGATCTGTGTAACTTTTTCTTGTGATTCTAAAATATGGTCATACGCAATTGAAATTTTTGAATAGTGATGTTGAACTATCAAGAAATGCATATCTCTTTCCCCTGCACTTTCCCCTCTCCCCTTTGGGCTTTTTGAAATTGTGTGTAATGTGTATATATTCATGTTTTGAGTAATGAGCTAATGAATGTTTAGGACAGGTGTGGTGAAAATTAAAACACTTTGCACCTTGATTCGATCTTTTTTGAAATAATTCAACTCATCAAACTTTGAATTTAGTAATTTGTTGTGTACTGTCTGGGACCCTTTCTTTCTATACCGGACAGAGCTCTGCCAGCAGAGTTTAATAAGGCCTACTTTGCTTGATCCTTAAAGCGGGCAGAGTCTTACTCCACTGCGAAAACTATGGACCCATATTGCTTATTAATATTAATATTAAAATCTTGGCCAACAATTTTGGCAAGAATACTACAGATGGACATCTCCTCTCTTTTGCACAACATCTCTCCCAGTAAATGTATTGTATTGTATTGTATAGTATTGTACCACTTCTTTGCAGAAAAAGAAACCCCACCAAAGGTGACATAGGAGCTTCATCCTCAAAATGGCACAATAGGGTCCTCAGTTCTCTTTCGCACACATACAGTTGCCTATGAGGATTCTAACCCCATTTTACAGGGGTTACAGAAGATCTGGGCAACTTGTCATAATTCCTTAAAGCAACATCCTTTTAAGCATGAAAGAGGTTAACAGGGGATCCATACAATAGAAAGGGTTCCCTCAAAGAGAATTGTGTGATCTTTTTAAAGACCTACGTGCAGAATTTCATCTAGACCCATCTTATATTCTGCAATATTTAAGATTATAAGCCTGCGTTACTGGAAAATTGATCAATCCCTCCTGCACTCAGTAGATCCACTCTACATGACAACCTAGTCAAGTGGGGCATGTGTAAGAAGCTGTTATCAGGGCTGTATGAGGCTCTGACATCCTATACTCCAACCCGACCTCGAACCACCTCTACAGTATTTGGCAGCCATACCTAGACAAGACATCCACAGAAGGTGACTGGCTGAAGTTGATGCAGGATCATGGCAAAAGGCTGTGAGAGGCTAGAATGACATTCAGCTTTTACAAGATCCTACATGATTGGTATTGGTCCCTGCACAAGCTCCACAGAGCCAAATCAGTGGCAAAAGCACAGATCTGGAGATGGTGCCATCAACAAGCTGTAGAGTGCATATCCTATGGTCATGCGCAAGCCTGAAGCTTTACTGGAACAAAATATGACAACAACTGCAAGCAACCAATAACCCTTTTATCTCTCCCACTGTGGAACCCACACTTTTGCATGACACACAAGACATAGTGGGAATCACCAGCCTCAAAAAGACGTGGCCGGATTTGGCTCTTGGGGCAGTCAAACACTGGGGCATATTTATCATAGGATTACGTCACTTTTGCAACAAGCAATGGGGTGCAGAAGCAGTGTAACCCTTCGGTGTGATTTATCAAGCAACGCACGGCCACAATATATGGCCCTGAGTGGCTTGATAAATCTAGAGTAATGCAATGCAGAGTGAATCGGCATTCCAAGAGTAGTGTGTGGGGGTTCCCACGTGTTAGAAATGGGGGTCTCTAGTTGGCAGCTGTTTACACCTTTGTCAAAGTAGGACCCCTCTTCCTAGTCAGGGTAAGGAGGATACACTTCTAAAAGAACCCCTGCTCACCCCCTTGGTAGCTTGGCACAAGCAGACAGGCTTATCTCAGAGGCAGTAGGTAAAGTATTTGTGCATGCATACAGTAACATTATGAAAAGACTACAAATGAACACCACACCAGTTTTGGTAAAATAAGCAAAAGTTTATCGAAACCAACAAGAGCAAAAACAACAAAAATCCAAAATACAATATTGTAAAAAATAGTTACTGTGTAAAATAACCTTTAAATTGCAGGAATAACGTGAAAACACAGTTCCTCCGACTCTGTAGCTCCTGTGCGGGGGTACCGCGATACTGAACACGACAGAGTCTAACAATTGTGGCTTGCTTGATCTGCTGGCTGAACAATCAACTGATCAAATTTGAAGAGATTTGGGGTACTTGTCTTACGGTATACGGTGCACCTTACAGACAAATACTCAAGCAGGGCTTCAACTAAGAAGACACTGTCAGATTAAGGACTTTTGAAAATTCGGATCCTAACCTATGGGGTTACCCTCTTTGGAAGGACTTACAAATCAATTGTAAGGAGCAGTTGTCGCTTTGTCTTACTTTTCTCATTGCTTTTTGCAGCGTTTTCTGTTTCTGCACTGTAGAATGCTAGCAATAAGTTTACAATATATATATTTTGTGTACTTTACCTGCTTTATATAGTGTAGTGGGTGACCTGAAACTACTCTTTCGTCCGTATCCCCGGTCATAGATCTGGCTATCAGTAGAACTTTGGCCCAGAATGGGAAGCAGCATGCAGACCCGGAATGACCAGGTCCAAATCCACATGTGGTATCCCCATTCTGGGGACAAATGCGTTTCAGGGCTGCAAAAACGGCCCTGTAACAAAAACGGCCCCCTGGGGCCCAAAACTGGCCCCCACCCGTGCTGGCTACGGCCAGTCCGGCCCTGCACTCTGCCCAACTTATAATCGGGTCCTTAATGTTAGAGGTTATTGAGATTGATACAACTGTTTTTTTGAGTCGGACTTTCCCTAAGCTTTGTTTCGTTTTAACTGGAATGCAATCATCAAATTGATGCTCAGGGCACACGGCAGCATTTCTGCAGGGTTTTAAGCTCCATCACTGAACACGCTGCACTTGCACTTCCTTTCAAAAATCACTTTTAGTATTTTTCAGAAGTTCTTTGAACAGCAAAGGAGGGCATAGGTGAAGTCAATGGAACCTTGCTGACTGTCTGAAGAAACTAATATATTCTTTTTGCGTGGACAAGAAGGGCGCAAAATAGAGCTCCTTACCTACAATTCGATTCCCAGGACTGACATTTGATATTAAATTCAGAGCAAAGAACTGAAGCTCAAAGGGTTTTTATTTAAAAGAATATTCGGAATTTGGAGTAAATATACATGAAAGAAATCTGAGAGAAACACAGGATCTGTGTAGATTGGAGACAGGTTGCTGATATGAAATAAATACGTCTGTGCGTAACAGTGGAACCACTTTTATGAGCTGCATTACATGGGAGACTCAGGGTAAGTTAAACAGCAATGAAACATACTTTGCATTGAGGGTACTGCAAAGATTGTATTCTGGACAGAGGAGCGTTTAATGGGGTTAAACATGATTGTTCAGTATGGAAAGGGACTTGCAGATAAATAAAGGGGACCAGTGACTGGAGGTCTTTGCCCCTACACGTAGAGTAATCGACAGACAGACCAACAATGGCTAAAAGCAGGCTACAGAACACCAGGGGTTGCTGGTGTGTGATTGTGGAATTTGATAACTGCTTATCATTTCACGTTGTAATAAAGTCTTGTCCTGTATTGTTGGACCTCAATCTGAGGTTTTTTCAGACAAAAGTATCGGGATTGATGAGGCAACGGATGACGAGACAGTTGGTCTCTGAGTGACATCATAAGACAGGTGGGTCACAGAAGATTACCACAGAGAAGAGATTCTTCTGATAAAGTTGCACATTACGAGAACGATGCTTTAGGTATACAAACGAATAGTCATTGGAAATGAATAAAATGATATTTTGGACGGTTTGTATAAAAATTGAAAACATCTATTGTTTTATTCTTTTGAGATTTAGGAGAGGGTTTTTGTGTGGCAGGCTGGGAGCTTGGCACGATCTGTTGGTAATAAGTTTTGTAAATAGGCAGGCTTGATGTGCAGATTAAGTTATTGGGTCTCACAGTAAGTGTATAGGAGTTGGTAGGGGGCACTCTTACTCACTTCAATGGCAATGTAAGTATCAAGTGAGGTATCTTTATCAGCAGGCAGAGAGTGCCTCCAAGGTGAAGGGCCTATCTGGCAATATATTGGCAAAACAGTTATGATGGGTTAGAGATCGTTGCCATTCAGTATCAGTGGAGGACCTTGGAAGGGACACAGAAATGTACTCCTGGACACATATCACATGCCAATATTTGAGGTTGCCACCAACTTTGTGGCAGGTGACAGTATTGATGTATGTCAAATAATGGAAGAACGAAAACAGAGAATCCATATTGGAGGAAACCACTTTTTAGAAAAACAATTTTAAGGAAAGGCAATTTAAAGAAAATACAAATAAATCAACATTTAAAGGAAACATTTTAAAGTGAAGTTCATTTCAACAAAACATGCAAAATCGCACACTTGGGTGAAGGTTATAGGCTAGTGTGGGTTTTTAGGGTTCAGGAATGAGTGGAGTTTAGGGGTGGTGAGGTTTTTTTCAAGGATCAGGTTAGGGTGAAGTTTAGGTTTTTAGGATTTTTATGGTTTATGGATTTTTATGGGTTAGGCTTCAGGGATGGGTGGCGTGTAGGGGTGTTGAGTTTATTTAGGTTTTACTGATGGGTGGAGTTTTGGGGAGGTACGGGATTTTAAGGGGGTGTGGTTTATGTGTAGGAAGTGGTTTTTATGGTTCAGGAATGGTTGGAGTGTATGAAGTAATGAGAGTTTTAGGTTACAAGATGGATAGAGTTTAGGAAGTGAAAGGGCTTTATGGGCTCAGGGAACGGTGGAGTTTAGAGGTCAAAGATGGGTGGAGTTTAGGTGTGGTGAGAGATTTTTAGGGTTGAGGGATGGGCGGAGTTTATGGTTTGAAAAGGTTTTTAGGGAGCAGGGTTCTGTGGCGTTTAGGGGTCAGGGATGTGTGTGGTTTATGCCTCAGGATAAATTTTTAGGGGGTAGAGATGGATGGTGTTTAGTCGGGGTAAGGGTTAAGGAGATTAAAATCATCCAAAGTAATTGTTCGACAATATAAGATACATAAATCTGAAATAATGTCCCCTGATGTAAAGGATTGAAATAAATACCTTCAACAAAAATGTTTCAGAAAGTGAGACATGCAGTCATTTCATTAACACCTTAAAAAATAAGAATGCACTGGCCAATATCAAGAAAAAAGACATACCGTGAATTGTTTTTTATAAATTGGTTTCTGTGGAATGGTAAATGCCATTCATACTGAGCATTTCCATTAAATCATTTAGATGATGAAATGGTTTCTCAGTAATGGTATTCCATTAAATCGTTGTTCTATGAAATCACATACAACGAAAGTAGAGGAACACTCATAGTACACCCCGCGCTCGCATTTTGGAACCAAAGCCAAATTTGTAAGATCGTGAGGTGCAACTGTGGGGCAGGAGCATGACCTTGGGACTTCTCCTCCAATCACAATATGTATTTACATTGCCTACTGACAGCATAGTGGAGAGTGAATATTCTCCTTCTGGAAAGTGGGTGCTTTCTGGAAAATCCTACCCACAAAGCACATTCTCTGAATAGGCGCTACAACATACCTCAAGAAACCATTCCGGAAATTTGATTAGGTAGCCACCGTCTGCCAAAGGCAACTTCTCAAAAGATATGTGTGACCTTTGATGCTGTACTTTTGAAACAAATTGATGCTCTACTGGTGAAATATCTTTCTAATTCTGTCAAATCTCTAGTGCTGTCAACACCTACCTAATTTCATTTATGTTTGGGAACTATAACTGTGCGGTAATAAAGTGATTTAAATTAAATGTTTACAAGAAACACTTTTAGCTGGAAGAGGAACCATCGATGAAACCAAAGGCGCTTGTGACTATGGCATGAATGATATCTCATTACTTTCCTCCTAATGATTGTAGGCTTTTTCACAGTTTTAATACCTCATTTATTTTGTTAATTATATTGGAGCCTAAAGTCCCTCTAACCTTTTAATGATTACTAACTGTCATTGGCTGGTGGTATCTCTGTAAGTCTCATTTATAGCTCCCTGTACCCGTGGGGAAGGTGTAAAATGACAAGTTAATCAAAACCCAGCCCTCTAAAAGGTCAGAGAGTATAAGATACTTATATGTGTGTGAAATGGCAGTCGTTAACATTTGAGCTCTGAGACATGTCGAAAAGAGTGACTGAAGGCCAAAAGGCGCACAGAATGACTGGACTCAGCATCAGCAAGAGTAAGTGCAAGGAAAGATTTGTTCAATCCAAGTATAGCTGTTCGAAGTGCACTAAACATTTTACATCACTACATTGTCTGGGATCTGTGTAAGTTGTTAAACATAGGGCAGTCATTTGGAACCTTGTTCCACAGCTGGCAGTCAAAGGTGGGACGTTTCCCCCGTGCAGCTTAGACTGCTGCGGGAATGACTACTATATAGACCACAATAGGCTACTATATATTTTTTCTTTGCCCAGCCGGGCAAGGAATTTATTATAGATCAATCCAAATGTTTAAGAGTTTAAATACATTTAGCAACAAACAATTTTTTGCAGTAAGGCACAGTCCTGCACCGTACTAGAGAGATAAGAATAGAAAGGGAAGGAAATGGAAAAAAAGGTTCGTCAGGCAAAAAGAGTGAGCAATCTGGGCACTGTTAGAATCAATATTATCAGTGTTTCCCAGAGTAGCACATACAAACAATAATGTACAATGGTCAACAGTATGTCTACTAAAAGGAGTCGACGTTTCGATCCCGTGCTCAAATTACAATGGGATCATCTTCAGGACTTAACAGTATAATTTCCTGGTTTAGACAATGTATACGCCTCTGCAGGGGTTGAGTAAGGCCTCAGGGCATACGTGAACACTGTTTGTTCTGAAAGGGCTGGGAGAGCTCATGCGGCAGTGCTCCTGGATGGGCAGGGCGTATAATAACGCTGGTGGCGCAAGGCTCAAGGAGGGTGAGGGCTGTCTGTGTGTCCAGAATGGGCAGCCGTTCTGGCAACGCGGGCTGGGATGCCTTCTTGCTTTTAAGAAATCAATACGATCCGCTGGGGATGTGCAGGGCGTATATTAACACTGGTGGCGCAAGGCTCAAGGAGGGTGAGGGCTGTCTGTGTGTCCAGAATGGACAGCCGTTCTGGCAACGCGGGCTGGGATGCCTTCTTGCTTTTAAAGCGGTCGGATGAATCAATACGATCCGCAGATATCAGATCAATGTCTAGATGACAGCTGGCCACGTTGGGGGTTCGCTGTGGGTTCCTCGCTGAACAGGCTCCCTATTCAGCGCGGTGAGACATCGTGGTCCTCCAATAATACTTACTCTGGAAAACACAAAATTACTAATGTCACAGGCCAAAGGAAATATTACTTACAGTATAGTTGAGCAGTCAGATTAAAATGCAGCAAAGGTGACTTTGCATTTCTAAAATACCCTATTTGGTCATGAAAGTCAAACTTGCATATGCAAGTAGCTTTGAGAATCAGGTCTGCAGTGTCCTGGTTATTATGTGGCTGAGGAGGAACCTGCAGTCTCAGCACTGATATTGCTGGGTTGTTCCTGGACTGCAAAGATTGTGGAAGAAGCTCACCAGTATCATGGAGGTGATTTATATGTGACACTCCAATATGCAAATGACAGCGAGGTACTTTATTGATGCTGATGTCACCGTCACTATGCTCCATATAATGCTATGTGTTTCTTAGACCAGCTGGTTGATGCTATTTCTGCTTTCCTATTATTACATGGAGAGTTATCTCGTTCATATTTCACCTGGTTAGTGCAACAGCATTTACTTTTTTCAGCTATGGCATTTCAAAATGTAACTGTCGTGGAAGAATTGTATTTCGAGAATTCACAAAATTAATTTTGGGATAGTTCATCTCATCAACGAGAACTTCCAGCTTTCAAAAGTGGGTCTCATGCTCTGCTTTGGTGCATCACTTGCAGCCATAACCTGGATCTCACTATGGGATGCATTTGAATTGTTCTCACCCAAAATTCATTCTGCCTCTTTACTGTTACTCCTTAGGTCACTATGCAAAGGTTCTGCAAACCTGTGATATTTGTGTGTTTCCAACAAACATGCATATACACTTTGTTTGTATGCATGTGGGCTTTATTATGCTATTGGGTGTCATGCTTAGGATGTCCGAAAACACAACGGGGGCTATGTGCAAGCCTCTTGTGCCACTTTTGTGTAATTTGTAACATGGGAAAAGGGACGTACAGGTGGTGCAAGGGGCTTGTAAATAAGCCTCATTGTTCTTTGTGGATTTGTAAATGTGTGAAGAAAGTTTTTAAAAACCAATTTAAATCGCTACAAAATGTAACTTTTTACTTGTTTCCTTCACATATATGTAGTAGAACAGGAGAATATGTGTGAGTACTGAAACATTTTCAAAAAAGCAAATAGGCAACTAATTTATGATCCAAATGGCCAAAGTCAGAAAAGAATTTATTAAGCGTACTAGCAGCCCGTCCCGACGTTGTCCGGGTATGAAATAGAATGTGTGTAATGTGTGTATTTGGCAAGGGCAATTTATTTTAAAATCTCGCGGTAGACAACATTTTTTGTTTCATTAGAATAGGGACAGAGAAGGCCCAGCTGCAGCCCTGAATGATGTTAGCAGGCGCGTGTAATTGGTATAGTGATCCGACGCCTGAGCCCGGCTACAGCCCTGGTTGATTTTAGCAGGCGCGTGTAATGTCGTTGAATGAGAGAGTTATCAGCCGCGGGTAAATCCGTTTAATGAGAGAGTTGAGTGACAGCAAGTAGGAGAGGCTGCAGTAATTGTCCCCGCAGACACGCTCATTTGCGTGTTCCCCCGCTGGAGGCCTAGATGCAGGCCTGTTTGATGTTAGCAGGCGCGTGTTCCCCCGCTTGAGGCCCAGCTGCAGCCCTGGTTGATGTTATCAGGCGCATGTAATTAGTGTACTGATCCGCTGCCTGAGCCTGGCTAGAGCCCTGGTTGATGGTAGTAGGCACGTGTAATTTCATTGAATGACAGAGTTCAGTAACAGCGCGCAGGAGAGGCTGCAGTATTGTTACTTACCAGGCCTCCAGGTGAACGCATTTGTCACACCCCCAGCACACGGCCACAGCAGACGATCTTCTGATTAATGTACGACCCATATGGCATGAAGGGCGGGACGTAGCACACGCCCCCATCGTTTCTCACGCCCCCAGCATGCCCCTGGATGCGGCGCAATTGCGTTCACATGGCATGAAGGCCAGACACACGCCCCCAGCGTTTCTCACGCCCCCAGCGTGTCACATCCCCAGCGTGCCCCTTGATGCTGCGCAGCAACGTTATTGGCGCTTGTATGTACGACTCACATGGCATGAAGGGCGGACACACGCCCCCAGCGTTTGTCACGCCCCCAGCGTTTGTCACGCCCCCAGCACACGCCCATAGCCTACGATGTGATGGACGTACCACACGCCCCCAGCCCACGCCCACAGCACAACACAGACACGCCCACAAGGGACTACTTTGCTGGCACGGTTCTTTTACCTTTTAAATGTATAGAGGAGTTGGCCTAACGGCTAAGGCGCTCGACCTCAGACCTAGGGAGCTGGGTTCGAGTCTTGGTGACGATGCCAAACATCCTGTGATTCTGGGCAAATCACTTAATCTCCGGGTGCCTAACAAAAATGAATGTGTGTCCTCATGTAACGTAACTGGTGCTATGTAAAGCGCTCTGATACCTGATTCAGTTCGGGTCAAGTTCGCGCTATATAAAACTCTGCAAACATTTTTTTATATGGTGGCCGTCTGCATATCCTATGTCCTTCTGCTGCAACTGCCCTTTCCAACGCTGTATTGGGTGTTGTGATTGGTGCTGTGGTTACTGAGATTACCCGCCTCAAAGGTTTGGGCTCTCTCTTTATCATATTAGTATGGATGGATAGTATGGATTTTGTGCAATTTTTGTATACATTTTTTTATCCGTCTGCATAGCCTATGTCCTTCTGCTGCAACTGCCCTTTCCAACGCTGTATTGGGTGTTGTGATTGGTGCTGTGGTTACTGAGATTACCCTCCTCCAAGGTTTGGGCTCTCTCTTTATAATATTAGTATGGATTTACTTTCTAACTTTTGCTGATGGCATTAACAACTTGTAATATAAACTCTCCTATTGGCTCAGTCAACGTCCTTGTACTGAGAAGATGTAATTTCTGTTATGGTTTAATGCAAAAAACGTTTGTGTATTCATTAACTATTTCATTTAGAAGTATGCATCTTATTGATGTTTTTAACATAAAATGGCACGCTAATAGCTAATTTCCGATTGACTAGGGCATTTTGCCCTTACTAATTGATACAGTTTGCTAAGATACAGGAGAACACACTTTGGCTATTCCTTTCAATTCAGCCCTGGTCAATATACCTTTTTAGCAGCATGAGAGGGAGGGTTTTACAAAAATTTCAATCTTAAGGTACAGTGTGAACATTACGACCATGCAATAAAAGTTTGAGTCAGTAACTTGAAGTTAGAAGATTTATTACAAACTCAAAGCCAGACTTATATAAATCAATCTTACTATAAAAATACAGGATTATCAAAGGAAGACCAAAGTGGCATAAAATATTGGTCCTCAACAGTAAGGAGCATATCGAAATGTCTTTGGCAACTGTACAGACAATAAGGAATAGGATTTGATGTCTAGATGAATGGTTACGATTCACAGCATCTACTAAACTCTACACTAAACTAGGTATTGGAAACCCTAATAAATAAAGGTAGCAAGAAAGATGTCAGCATCAGAATCTCTGTATAAAATCTATAGGTAAGGAGTCATTGACAGCATGAAGCCACACAATCAGAAATGGCAAGAGAGGCCTATACCTCTGTAAGTCTGAAGGGAATCTGATCAAACCCAAGTTGGGTTTACTAATTAAAATGCGCAAACAACATTAGAGAAATACAACCTCATACTCACTAGAGTACTTTTAAACTTCCCAAGAAAGAACTTGTTACATTGAACACTACTCTCATATTCCAGTCTCCGCTTCAGACGCATCCTTGGATTCCTCCCTTTGTCTAATAGTACCAACTAGTAACACTCCCTTTGTTCTTCATTACAATGTGCTTTTTTACTAACTAATGAATGCCTTTGATCTGCACCTGCAGAGGAGAAAACATGTAGGAAAACAACTTTCATGTTAGTATTAAATTTCTCGACTGTAAGCTTAAGGCCCACAATCACACTAACTTAACAGTTTTCTTTAAATGTATATTAATTCTGCAACCTATATATAGTCCAATAAATCATACTGTACTCTAAGATGCGGCACAGTAAACCTATACATGTATTTTTAACTAAAAATGACAACTGGTGCAATTTATAAGAAAGCATTGAACACACATGATTCAGTCTCACTAATCCCTGGTGAATGCACTGCAATAAATGCAATTTAGTGCACCAACTTACAATATAAACCTATAAAAGATTAATATCACCACACCTATATGCCTTCAAAACACAATAGATGCACCTTCCATCCCTTTAGTGTACCATATCTTATTCGTATAGTTGCATTGCATGATTACATGAGACCAAAGATTAATATATATATATATATATATATACACATATATATATATATATATATATATATATATATATATATATATATATATATATATATATATATATATATATATATATATATATATATATTTTTATTCTGGTTTCCCCATGAGGGGAGAAGGTGTCTCCATGCACTCCCGGATATTATTTATCAATTATAGCCGTACATCCAAGTTAGTAGTTCGGTCTTCAGTTTATTGTTTATTTTAGCAAGCCAGCAACACCTGACGCGTTTCGGTCTCTACGGAGACCTTGCTCACAGGAAAACATCACTACATTTTTTTGCTCAATTTCAATAAAGATGAAAAAAAACCCACAAACATCCTCCATTACGATACATCACTTCCTGTTAGTGGCACAGGGATTCTGGGACATGTAGTTTTTCAACCAACCATTCAGTTATATGGCGATTATTATCTTATTTCGACATTGTGACAAGGAAAAGGGAACAGCAATTTATATCTTCA